>NC_071391.1:113802933-114107256 GCF_022682495.2 Desmodus rotundus | reverse complement strand
AATTAGAGCTCATTTACAGTTCTACTTCAGCTGGTTTCATTATTGTTTAAATATTAAATGTTATGAGAAAGTAAACTTAGCGTCTATTTTCATGCAAGATCCTTTTGGTTTACAGTGATACCCCACGTCCCATGCCCAGCCTCCAGAAGCCTAGAATCTCACTTAACAAACAAATAATTCTTGAATAGCTTTCATGATTCATTGAATATAAACTATTCCTCTAAACTGACACTACAGTCAGAAGGAACTTGTAAGATTTTCAGTGATGAGCCAGGTGGTAAATGCTTCAGGCTTTGCTGACCAGGCAGTCCCTGTTGAAAGCACTTCACCCTGCTGGTGTAGCCTGCAAGGAGCCATACACAAGGAGCAAATGAAAGTGCATGGCTATGTTTAAAAAAAAGTTATTTACAAAAAAGACTGTAATGCTCCATATAGAGTGTCATGTCATCTGCAAGTAACAACAGATTTATTTCTTCTTTTCCCAAATTGAATGCCTTTTATTTTTCCTTCTTGCCTGATTGCTGTGGCTAAGACTTCCAGTACAATGTCAACTAAGAGTGGTGAAAGTGGACATCCCTGTCTTGTTCCTGACCTTAAGTGAAATGCTTTTAGTTTTTGCCCTTTGAGTATAATGTTGGCTGTGGGTATGCCATCTATGGCCTTTATTGTGTTAAAGTACATTTCCTCTGTTCCTACTTTGACGAGAGTTTTTATTGTAAATGGGTGCTGGATTTTATCAAATGTTTTTCTGTATCAATTGATATAATCATGTGATTTTTGTCTTTAATTTTGTTTATGTGATATATCACGTTTATTTATTTGTGAATGTTGTATCAACCTTGCATCTCTGGGATAAAATCTACTTGATCATGGTGTATGATCTTTTTAATGTATTGCTGGGTTTCGTTTGTTGAGGATTTTAGCATCTATGTTCATCAGGGATATTGGCCTATACCATAAATTTCTTTCTTTGTAGTGTCTTTATCTTGTTTTGGAATTAGGATAATACTGGTCTCATGAAATGAATTGGGAGTCTTCCCTCCTCTTACATTTTTTGGAATAGTTTGAGAAGGATATGTGTTAGCGAGAACACAAAAGATTTCACCAGAAAAAAAATCTAGAACTTATAAATGAATTCAGTAAAGTAGCTGGATACAAAATCAATATCCAGAAATAAATTGCATTTCTATACACCAATAATGAATGTTCAGAAAGAGAAACTAAGAAAACAATTCCATTTATTACTGCAACAACGATAAAAAAAAATAAGGTACCTAGGAGTAAATTTAACCAAGAAGGTAAAAGACCTGTACTTGGAAAATTATAGGACACTAAAGAATATAACTGAGGAAGATACAGGTACATGGAAGCATATGCCATGTCCATGGATTGAAAGAATGAACTTGATTAAAATGTCCATACCACTCAAAGAATCTATAGAGTCAACACAAGTCCTATCAAGATATCAATGGCATATTTCACAGAACTAGAACAAATATTCCAAAAATTTATATGAAGTCACAAAAAACCCTGAATAGCCACATCAATTGAAGAACAAAGTTGGAATTAAACTACCTGATATCAAACTAAACTACAAGGCCATGATAATCAAAACAGCATAGTACTGGCATAAAACAGCCATAGACATCAGTGGAACAGAACAGAGAGCCCAGAAATAAACCCATGTCTTTATGGTCAATTAGTATTTTACAAAGGAGCATGCAATGGGGTAAAGACAGTCTATTCAATAAATGATGTTGGGAAAATTGGACAAATACATTCATAAAATTAAACTACGCCACCTTCTTACACCATACATAAAAATAAACTCAAAATAGATTAAAGACAAATGTTAGACTCAAAAACAAAAATTCTAGAAGAAAACATAGGCAGTACAATCTAGAACATTGCACTTAGCAATAGTTTTTTCTGGTATATTAGCTCAGGCAAGGGAAAAGAAAGAAAGACATAAACAAATGGGGTTACATAAAACCAAAAAAGTTTTTGTACAGCAAAGGAAACCATCAATAAAATGAAAGAACAGCCCACTGAATGGGAGACTGTATTCTCCAATACATCTGATAAGGGGTAATATCCAAAATTTATAAAAAAAACTTATAAAACTAAACACACAGAAATAAAACCAATTAAAAATGAGCAAAGGTCTTAAATGCACACTTCTCCAAAGAGGACATACAGATGGCTGGCCAATAGACATATGAAAAGATGCTCAACATCACTAATCATCAGGGAAATGCAAATTAAAACCATAATGAGATAGCACCCGACATCTGTCAGAATGGCCATCATCAATAAATCACCCAGCATGCACACACACACTCAAAGGGATACCAGATACCCTCTTCAGCGAGACTCATTTAAGGATAATTTCTTGAGGGTCAAGATAGTATAAAAGATAAGAAGATGCTAGAATCACGTAATATAAGTTTTAAACCTGACTCTGTTTTCTGTTGGTGTGACCCTCTGCACATATTTTTTTAATAAAATAAAATTCCTGTAAATTTATAATATAGTCTCTTAAATACTTGAACTTACACAGCTCTTATGAGGTTTAAACTGAGAAATACATTTTAAGTACTTAGCAGAGTGTCATGTTGTAAACACTCAATAAATGCTGAACATTTTTACTGAGTAATGCATAACATACTATGCTGGGACTGTGGGGGAAATAAGAGTAATACTACACAATGATTTATTGTTCTGGTGTAATTTTGGAATCAATACTTATGAAAGATTAGAGAGAAAGTAATAATCCTATTTTCACTTTGCCTACCAACATCCAAGGTTCAAATCTATGAACTTATTACATATTTTCATTTTTACTTATTACAATAACAGGGTAAAAACACTTCCATAACTGAATGATATAATATACTAACTTTTCTGATCAAATAAAATTATAGACAGTGGTGCTAATTTTCAGATGGCATTGTGAATATTTATTTAATATAATTGGAAATCTTTGGGCAGTGAGAGCAGATGCTGCCCAAACATAAAATATTTGTCCACATCATCACTTTCTGTGTCTTCAAATTCCCAAATGCCAACATAAAGCTTACTAGAGCTGAAATTTAAAAATATGTTAGCTTGCCAACATTTTTACACATCAAGAAAGATCTATCATTGAAATTTTATACTTCTGTCTCTGCCAATGAGAAAATCTTTATCAGGGAATGGCTACCTTACGTGACCTTTCAGAATCTAATTATGTGTATGCTGCCTTTTGAGAGAGGTGTGCATTGGAGCAATCGCCAGGAACTGGGCGGTGACCACTGTCCTTCTTCTTTTCCAGAGTGTGGGAAAGGGGTGCAGGTGGGGAGAGAAATGGCTGAAGTAATGAAATGATGCATTCCTAGGTAATTTTGCTCTTTGTTGATGCATCTGTCCCGTATCTTGATCACAGTCACAAAATATTATCAACAATTTATAAATAATGTATGTTTTTATAAGACTTTCAGGACAAACCTGACAATTAAAGAATGGGTTGATTATATATATACGAATGTTCAGTGAAATTTTGTCATCCGATTTGAAAGATTACTATTACATAAACAAACTTTTGCTTTTGCTTCTGCCAGTTAGAGTTTATAAGATCTTATAAATTTTCTTGATCTCTTCTTTTTTACATAACATTTCAGTTTCCTGCTACAGGAAGTATTTTGAACAGCTTTCATTATCTTGAAATCTACACAAATACCAGAGTTTCAGAGACCAGACTGGTCAACTGAAATTATTATGTTTTTAACCTTGAAAAAGTAATCATCCTTAAGACTCCAATTATTCATCACCTCCTGATAAGGTAATTATTTTTGTTTGGAAATCCTTATGTGAATGTATAGCTTTGAATTATAAAAAAGTAAAAAACAAAAAGAAACTATGCCAAAACATGTGTAAACCAGAACTAAATACAGGGGTGCAAATCAAAATGCTTCCTAATATTTTACAGTAGAGACTATTAACTAGCAATATGGGTGCTCTTCACTCGATAATAGCTTGAAATAATTAGCCATATTAGCAAACGTTGAGTGATATGACATTGACATTGTGTCCTCCTGGGACAATGTCAACAATTTTTTTTGGTTTACCTAAGTTATTTGGTTGGTGAATTATGCAACTTCATACATTCTATTGAAAGGGAAGTATAGATGTTCTGATAAGCACAGTGCAGCACATTCTACATATTTATAGAAATAATTCCCACTAATTATAATTTTACCGTTACATTTATTCTCTAAGACATGTTGAGAAATACAGATTTTTAAGTAGTTTGGTACTGGAGGAAAAGTGTTCTCAGCTTTCAAATCCAAATTGGAATTACTACTATAAAATCTTGACATTTGTAAGTTTGGATACTAAAAGTATTTTTTTATGTGTGAAATTGTTCTTACTAAATTGACCTTATATTTATTGAAAAATAAGCAAGCTTACATTATAAATTTGCTGCCAATGAAGAAATAAACATTGAACATTTGAAGATATTTACCTCCAAGTTAGAAATCTTTGATTAAATGTGAGGAATGGAAGAAGCCAGAATCTAGAAAACACTTGCTTAAAGAGGAAAATGCAACATCAGATCTACAACAACGTGAGGCCCTTCTGGTGCGTGGAAAAACGAAGGTCAGTTTCTCAGAAATGAAACAAAATAACAAAACCATGCCTTTTGTAATTAACAGAAATGGATTCTGTATGTGAAGAAAGAGAAAACTTTTGCCTAGATCCTTGTTCCACATTTTGGTACATTTGTGGTGCACTAGCTCAACAAGAGTGAGTTGCCCGAATGGAAAACCACCAAAATTCTAGTTGATACTAGTGACATTTCTGTGCAGGCAACCCTAGTCTGGCTTGTCACTGCTCCCTAAGAACTCCCCACAGGCAATGCCTTGTGCCAGAGAAATATCTCCTTGTTACTTAGTGACCTAAATGTTTCCAGTCCTCCTAAAACCTCTATGAACAGTATAAACAGCACCTCAGGGAGTGAGGAGTTGGGGGGGTTGGAGCAGGGAGGAGCAATGTCTATCTGAAGTTTGTTATGTTCCAGGCCTGACACACCTTTGCACAGGTAATAGGAGGACAGGGGCCCTTGCAGCCTGCTGATCTTCTGTCTGTCTGTGAGTTTTTCCCAACAAAACATTTTTAAGCCCATCCTATTAATACATCTTCCAGTGTATGTGTGCCTGGAATGGTGAGGGTAGCGCCTGCCTTCCTTGAACATCAGTTTAACGCTTAACCCCCTAGACTGCTATCATGTTAAGAAACGGTAAGACCTATATATGTTGTCAATAAAGAGGGTTGTGTTCGAAAAATAAGGGATGCTTAGTGATAGAGCTGTAGTATTTTCTTTTCCAATGACATTTACCTTTTAAAATGTGAAACATTTCCCTACTTATTTTCTACAAGTTCTTATCAATTTCCTACACTACTTTGAACACATACCATATACGAGAGAATATTACTCCATCACCCGTGGCCAGGATTGGCTGTCGTCACAAAAGAACATCAATGTAATAGATTTCATTCACTCTACCTTTAACCAAAGCAGTCGGGGAAAGAAGCATCCTGGATAAACTAAGCATTGGAACAAAGAGACCTGAATTAAACGGAATATATACTGGCCCACACTCTGACACACAATTTCATATTAATGCAGTCACTTCAGATTCCTGAATGGTAGTTTCTTCATTTCAAAAAACAGCGTTTGTAATGAAATTAGGACGAATGTTTATGTTGGCTCTCTGTGATAACTTTGTATATGTGTATAGCATACTCAACAAATTTTACTTCAATAGTATGCTTTTAATTTTGCTTGAGGCAGTTTAGTCTGACAAATTAACAGATAAGTTAGAATGTCACACAATTTTAGTATCATAAGTATGAAGTTACTTTTATTTATTAATTTTTGTAACAGAACTGTGAGTATAGACATTGTGGGAAGTAGGCCAAGTATATGTCATACCCATCGATATCCTGGATTTATTTTCCACAGCACATTAGCTCTGGTAAATTCTATAGATCGAATATCTGTATGGCAGATTCTTTCACCCCGTGTCTTATTTAGCTTCGTTTACCTCCAAATTCCTTCTTGCAGTCTTTGCCTTTGCTTCCTTAATCCTCAAAGCTTTTGTTAAATCTTAAGGTATGGAAATAAAAGAATCACAGCTTTTATTTGAACTTGGTTCATCTTTGCAGTTTACCTACCTTCTCAAGGATGTCCTTCTAATCTATAGGTATTTTTAACCCATAGTTTTCTGAGATTTTTTATCCTGGATGTAGCACTTATACATTGGAAATAACTATATTATGCTGAATGCATTTGTATAAGTTGACCCTAAATCCTATAATAGCCTTATCCACCCTCTACTCTATAACTTCCTTTTACATATGGTTCAACTGAGGCTTGGAGCAGTGAACACTTTGTGTAAGGAAGGGCACACTTTAAAACAAAGGGGTTGAATGTGATTTTGACATTATATTTGAATTAAAATATCTGAGGGCCCAGTTTTGAAAAGACAGTTTGTACAAGATATATACTAGGATTATAATATGAAGTATTGTATATTGGGGACAAATGGGTGATGGTGATTATAAATGTTTTATCCATAACCTTGTGTAATTATATTACCTTTAACCCCCCCTCCCCATTGCTCAATTTTTTGTTAATAACAATATACTGTTTAGATTAATAAATCAGTTTGAGAGGGAGAGATGTATAATTAAATGGTTTAGTTTAACGCTAATAACCAACAAGAATATTTCCCTTGTAAGGAAAATAATTGCTTGTACTAACTTTTAAAATCATAATAAGTGAAATAAATATATGAACACTTGCATAGTAATATAATTAAAATTTTTGGCAAAATGAATGGTTTTACAATACAGTATGAAATAAGTCTTATTACCAAGATAGCCAGAAAATCTAAGAAAAGACAATTATAATGGAAGAAATCCCAGAAGTTATTATAGGTTAGCTCATTCATTTCACCAAGACACAGATAATTCTGTTATTTGAATATTTTTAGAGCATTTATAAAGATGTCAAAATTTCCAATCCAGGTTTAAGTTCCATAATGACTCTGAAATCAAATAAACAAATGCATTCTCTGTCTCTCTTTCTCCCTCCCTCCCTCTCTCTCTCTCTCTCTCCCACACTCACACACACATCCTCTCAGATCAATCCAACCACAGATATGAGTAAAAATAAATAATTTAAAATTCTAACAAAATTCCAGTAGTATAATAAAATATAATACACACCTAATCAATTTATCTTCTAAGAATACAAAAACATTTCAGTATACATATTGTTCAATAGATAAAAGAATGAAAAATTTCAATATATTACCTTATTTGATGTAAAAAATGTACTTAAAATGCAATCATAATTCTTGAATAAACAAGTATTACTTGAACTGGATTTTTAAAACATGATGAATGCAGCAGTTATGTGTATTGCAAACCAGTAGTCAACATTAAATTAAGAGGTAAAACCCAAGATGCTTTTTTTTAAGTCAAGGGCACAGTGAAGTTTATTACTGGTGGTCGCTGCTCTGACTGTCATGGCCGATGCACAACACCCTGACAAAGGTATATGTCTGGAGAAGAAGAAACAATACATATATACACCAACACATGCACCCCTGTATCTGTAACCAGCACAAACATGGTAAAGAAAATGTGAAAAAGTTATATGTAAAGTGATTGATCAAAAATCATTTCTCATAAATATGGGAAAATAACATGATTAGGCAATATATAAACAAAAACAGCCAAGAAAACATTGAAAACATGTTTCAATTTTAAGATATTAAAATTAATAATGAAATTCATGTTTTCCTATCAAATTAGAAAGTATGTTTAAAGTACTGAATAAGCTATGCTTCTAGTGCTTATGCTTCATGCTTCTAGTACCAGTGCCATATTATTTATTTTGCATGAGAAGGTTGAGGAAATTCAGCTTCATGTTTCTAAAGCCTTAGGATTTTGCATATGGATTGATACAGCTTTTCTACATTTGAGACATATAAAAAATAGTCACGAATGGCGGTCAAGTCCAATGCCATGTTGTTTATAACAGTGATAAATGTGAACAATGTAAATACTCAACAAGTGCCAGAGGTCTGTAACAAAGCTTAATGAAAGTGAACATTTAATGAAGCACTTTCACCCAAAGCATGTTACCAAAATGACATTGTTTAAAATTTTTCATTGCTATATTTAATATTTAAAATTTTTGCAAACATATATTAAACTATAAATTTTCTAATACTTCAACAATGAATACATTTTGTTACAATTTTTTGTTAAAATAATCTTTTATAATACAACAAAAAGTATATTACAAATATAAATGCTATAGCATTTGGGATAAAAGAAATAAATTTAGTCAATGGGTATCAGTAAAGGTTTATAGAAGTAGTAAGAGTTGATATGGAATTAAAAAGGAACCTGTGTAAGCCAAACAACATGAATGCCCGCAGCTGCGACAAGAAGAGCAATTCACTTGATTTGGAGTAAAGGGGAAGAGTAAATTTTGAAGCAATAAACAATCCAACCAGTTAGATGCTTAGGACTTGTTAGCTGCTCTCTGGTATCTGTTTTCCTGACTGTAATATGAGGGACTGGGAGGAAATAATTTAGGGATACATTCCAGGTCCTCCACACAGAGTATCCCCATAATATCAGAAGTCAGTGCGAGTGAAATTTTCCTCTGATCACTCTGTACCATTCTTTGAGAGTGTTGAAACTTAACAAATTATTTTCCTATGCCTAGATCAAACTCAATAATTTTACAGGCATCTGTAGCATCTATAATATATTTAAATTGTTTCACATATTGAAAACTAAAATACAATTACGCATTTAGAGTGGTTTGAATAATGCATATATTAGATAAGAAGACATAAAATTAATAATCTATATTTCCAACCTAGGAAAGTACAGACAGAAGAGCAATTTAAGATTAAATCAAGCAGAAGAAAATAAATAATACAAATAAGGACAGAAATTCTTGGCACTGAAAACAGGAAAACAATACAGAATATCAAGAAACCCAAAAGGTGGGTCTTGACAAAATCCATGAAACTGATGAACTCCTAGCCGAGCTAAGCCAGCAAAAAGGGGAGGAGTCACAACTTACCAATGCCAAGAAATGGAGAAAGGTGCTCTGCTTATCCCACAGTCATTCAAAGCATAATAGAAGAAGAGTCTGAACAGTTCTTTTTTTTTTTTTTTTTTTTAATTGTGTGTGCTGCTCAATTTGCCAAGGGTGCTGGCTAGGGGCTGGTTCTGCTAGCCAGGCCCACAGAAGGTCATGGGGTCAGGGGATTCCAGCTCAGTCTTGGTGGGCAAAGCTCGGCAGCCTTGCAGTGGGAGCAGGGTACCCCCTGTGGCCTACTTGGGGCTCCTGTCCTGGTGTAGCCAGTTGGGCAGTCTTATATCCACAAACTTCACAATTATATTACTGAACAATGTACTAATTTCTTTAGAGATACAAACTAGCAAATTCAAACAAGGAGAAATAGATGATCTCAATAGGTTTATATCTATTGAGAAATAGAATCAGTAATTAATAACCTTGTATTAGGGCCAGATGGTTTCCTTGGTGAACTCTACCAAACATTTAAGAAGGAATGATATCAGTTCTTCACAATCTAGTACAGAAAATAGCAGCAGAGGGAATAATTCTGAACTCATTCTATGAGGCTAGTATTATCCTAACACCAAAGTGGAATCAAGATATTACAAAAAGTGATAAGAAAACTACATACCAATGTCTCTCATAAAATAAATGCAGAAATCCTTAACAAAATATTAGCAAATCAAATTCAACTCCGATAAAAAGAATTATCCCCATGACCAAATGGGGTTAATTTCAACCATACAAACCTGGCACACCATTTGAAAACCAATTAACATAATCTACCACATCAACAGGGTAAAAAGAAAAAAATCTTATGATCATATCAATTGATGTATGATCTGAGTGAAAATATCTCTAATTTCTAATCATTTACCTTGGGGCTATGTAAACTATTTCCATTTTTAGTACCTGAAGTAAATACATATCTGCATACTTAACTACTATAATTATCACAATGCACAAATCAAAAATAATTATTCAGAACTGACTTGACTATCTTGTATTTGAATTTACATTTGAATAATGCTTGGTCCTGCTACTTAAATTTTTATTAAACATTTAAAATAAATATTGTAATATATCATAATTGTAAAATACAGAGTGCCCTGAAAATAAATTTATATAAGCAAAAATATTTGGTACAAAGTCATCATCATTATGTGAACTGTACTTGCTCATTTAGGACAATAATAAACTATCTATGCAAATGCAAGTACAAATCATTATTTGTACATCAATAAGGTTGAAACAGAGTACCTAACATTGCTTTTGCACAAACTTGTTGTACCATATTCTTAGTTATGGTTGAAGTCAGATACCCACAGCACGGCTTCATTTTCACAGGGCAAAGTGGTTTCCTAGCAGCCACTCCAGTGGCAAGAGTTGTCACGGCGACGTGCATGAGCAGTTTCAGCAAAGGTGAAATCTATACTAAGATTGACAAGGGATTCTAAAGTAAAGTGATCATTCCAGAACCGAGATCTCTTGACAGATTTTACAGTCAATGGCAATAAACATTTTGACTTTTAACATAAAATTGAACTGCAAACTAAAAGGAAAAAGAGAAGAGGGAGGAGGAGAAAGTGGGAACAGGACGCAACAATGAAGTGGAAGGAGGAGGAGGTGGAGGAGAACTGTCGTGTGGGCAGTGGGAAAGAGGCGAGGAGACTGGAATGATTGGATAGGGAGCACTGCCCGAGGGTGTGCATCTCTGTGTCTGGTGTGTGTTTTTACTATGGATGCTGCCCTGGGATTTATGTTTCACTTGGTAAATACAAGGACAAATAATCACTGCATCATTTTCAGAAGCTTTCAAACACACATAAGCTTCTCTCACATCTAAAAAACCAAACAAGCAAGCAGTTATTTTGTTGCAAACACATGCAAAAAGACAATCCCTCAAATCTGTATCTCCACTTTTGAAACTATTTCGATCATTCTCCTTCCATTGAAAAAACTAATTTTTTTTCTGAAAAGTTGCCACTTTCTCATCTTCCATTTATTTCTCTACCATACTGGAATAGTGATTCATCAAATTTGCTCTACAGAAAATAGTAGTGCTGTGATTTAAATGACAATCTAAGTACTATTTGCAATGTAATATTTTCGATTCTCATACATTTTTAGTGTTTGACACTGTTGATTGTTGACTAACCCCCTCTGAGGATGTGTGATAATATTCTCTACTGGTTTTCCTTCATCCTCTTTGACTACTTTATAAGTTTTCTTCTTTGGCTTTTTTCATCTCGGTCCTTAAATATTCCCCTATAATATTTTTTAGGGGAATCTTCTCAAGTTTTTCTCTAACATATTTCCTTGCATAACAACATCCATATTTTTGGCTTTTATGGCTACCAGTCCACGTAAGTATTTATCAAAGAAGTGAATTTCTAAATAAATTAATTGGCTCCCAAATCTCAATTTAAAAAGCATGTCGTCTGTGACTGTCCTAAGCCATATCTTCATTGTCTTGTAAATGCCTCCACCTATTTTGCCTAATAGTCTCTCCTCGCAGAACAGGTGCTCTCTTTTCATCTTATTCTCAGGAGAGGTACAACCGTCTACCTAGCCAACCAAAGCAGCAACAAGGGACTTATTTCAGATACTTCTCTCCTTTCATACTCCAAATTCAATTAGTCAGAATGTTTTCCAGATTTTATCTCCTAAATATATCTGATCTATTGCTTTCTACTTTCACAGTCTTATCAATTCAGATTCTGTCTGTAGAAGTCCAGCCACTTTAATATAATGAGAACACTTTGCATGACATTGATGTAACCTGCCAGCCAAGGCAAGTGGACTAAAATGTGCATGTGTGAACAATGATGACTTCACCCTACTACTCAGTGGGGTGGTAGATGAGATTGAGCGAGCACGTGTACCGTGTGGCCATCTCATTCAAAATGCCTGAGCGAGTGGAGCAATGAATCTGCATCAAATTTTGCGTTAAGCTTGAACATTCCTCTACATAAACTATTCCAATGATTTAGAAGGCTGTAGTTATGGGCAATTGGTGATTGGCAGCTTCATCATGACAACATGCTCACTCATGTATCATGTCTCATGCAGAGATTTGGGGGAAACATCAAACCAGAGAGGTGACTCAGCCTGACTATAGCTCAGTTTTGGTGTCCTGTGACTTCTGGTTTTTCCCAAAACTAAAATCACCTTTGAAAGGGGAAATTTCAGATCATCGATGAGTCAGGAAAATGTGACAGGGCAGCTGATGGTCATTGAGAGAACTGTGTGAGGTCCCAACATGATGACTTTGAAAGGGACTGAGGCATCATTGCCTTCATACACTGTTTCTTGTGTCTTCTTCAATAAATGTCTCTAATTTTCATATTACATGGCTGGATGCCTTCTGGACAGACCTTGTATAGGGACGGAACCATTCTATGTAACTCAGTTGGTTTGTTCTTTTCATGTGGTGATTTTGATCAGGTCACTGTCAACATACGGGCATTCGGCAGCTCCTCGATGCCTATAGAACACATTTGAATAGTCTCCTTCATATTTTGGAAAGTGGGCATGCACCCTTTTTGACCTGCTGCATACCTCTTTTTTAATCTTCTCAAATTATCTTTCCATCATTTAGCCTATTTCTCCACACCAAATAATTTGTAATTTATCAAATTGGTCATGGTTACAAAATTTGTGCCTTTGCCCTCAGCAACATATACACAGAGTGAGGTGAAAGTAGGTTGACAGTTGTGAGTACACAAAACACAGTTTATTCTTATATTGTTATTTATTAACTGTTATATTATTTTTCATATGAACAACTGTAAACATACTTTTGCCCCACCCTGTATATGTCAAATTCTAGATATTACATTTTTTGGGGGAAGCAGGTTTTCCCACTGTCTTTTTTAAAAAGATTTTATTTATTTATTTTTAGAGAGAGGGGAGGGGAGAGAGAAAGAGAGGGAGAAACATCAATGTGTGGTTGCCTCTCACTGCCCCCCCCCAACCCCACTGGGGACCTGGTCTGCAACCCAGGCATGTGCCCTAACTGGGAATAACCGGCAACCCTTTGGTTCACAGCCTGCGCTCAATCCACTGGGATACACCAAGCAGTGTGTCTATTGTTCTTCTTCTTTTTTTTTTTTTTTTAAATAATACCTTGTAAATACTGATATTACAATCCTCATTGCATTCCCTTCTGGATATTGGACTCAAGTGAAGGGACACTATGTCTCATTTGTACCTCTGTTTCCAGCAACTATCTCAGTGCCTGACACATTACAGTTGCTTAACATGCATGGAGATACATGAATTTTGACTGAACACTGACATGTCATTGTCATCTGTTTACTTGATTAAGAAGATAGTAGCTATGATTAAAAGATTAAAGGTATAAATAAGCACAATGAAGAAAATCGAAAGTCAACTACACCATTCATCTATCTGTCATTAACATTTTGGCACACATTCAGGTTTTCATTTATGCAAACTTTACAAAGAAAAAAGATGAAACTCCCAAGACATATGTAAATACCTTTAATTCACTCATGGAAATCAAATGACTTTAAATTAAAATAGCATTAGGAATCATTTTTAAAAGGAAAATAAAATCTGGTAATGAATCTAATATCTAATAATACATAGTGTTGGTAAAATGTAAACATAAAGGTTGGTAAAGTAAATAAAATCAAACTAGTCATTTTTCCTCTTTTTCATTCTCTCCTCACTTCCACAGGTATGTATTATCTATTGTCTATTTTTCTATTACTTGGCATATGTATCTCAAATATATATGTATCACATATCACACATGTAATGCATATGTATCACATACCATGCAGGTATAGATATATTATATTTTATGTAATATACATGTATTATATATAATAAAATCTTCAGGTTAAACTTTAAGAAATAATTGTGCCTCCACAGCCACCTTAGTCTCCCTTGACAGTTTTCCTTTCATCCTTAGCTCATCTTGCCTTCGCTAACTCTTCTCTCTTTGGCTGGGCAGAAGAGGAGTGGGGTATCTGTAAGTTGGGGAGAAAGAGAAATAGCCAAAGAGAAAGAGATGAGTGATGCACACCTGATGCCCAGTTTCTATCAGATAAGGATTCTTGCCCTGTGGAAATATTCCCTCTCAATCCAGACTCTTGCCCAGTCTTTCAGAGTTCAAATGTTTCTCTTCAACAAAGCACTCATCGATTTGTGGCTGCTTTATAAAGATCTGGAAAACCCAGAGTTTCATTGTCCATGCAGTGAATCAAAACCTGGCTCCTCCTGCCAGTGCTGGGGAGCTGTCAATTACCGAGCAGTGCAGTCAGTTAGCCTTTGCTGCCCTTATTACCCTCGGAAATGGCTTTCCTCTCCACTATGCGGTACATCCAAAATGTGCTTCTATTCTATTTCATTGTTTCAAGTTGAAGGAATCTGACTTTTAGAACTTAGGAACGTGTTTAAGGAACAGCTTTCGGTCCTCTCAGAGATACTCTTCCTTACGTCGGCAGTCCGCTAGACAGCTTCTTAGTCTACGGTGAGGATGGGGCAGGGTGCTGAGGGAGTGGTAGCAGAGACCTTGCTTCTTGACCAGTCATTCTGCAAATTACATTTATTCTACCTTGAAGAAATTCTGGTAACTTTTCTATATAACTCATCATTTTTCATTTTCTGTCTTTCTGTTTCCACCTGAATTCCAGATAGGAAGATGTACAATTGCTAGCGAGGCAATGGTTTTAGCCTTTGCATCCATCCAGAAGCAGATGTCTTAGATTTCCCCTAAGAAACACAACCGTAGAAAAGTTGCAATTTCAGCTTGAATGAGAGAAAAATTTTTAGCCGTTCAGGTAGACATCCAGATTACATGCTGATCAAGGCTTTGCATTTTCCATACAGTAACCAAATTTTCTCACAGTAACGAATGCCATAACAACACAAAAAATACGAGTAATAATATAGACTGATGATAAAGGTGATGATGATATTGGTAATGATGTTTAAGCACTCACTGCATTCTCAAATTATATTATGGACCTTTCTGCCACTTGTTTTTACCTACGTTGTCCTCATTAAATCTCAACAACCAAACAGTTGACATTGTTATCACTATTTTATTTTTTTATAAGCTAAGAAATTGATGATCTCTTTCCTGGTTTGTGTCTTCTTTAAAATACCTTTATTTTGCTGGACTTCTGATACCTGTCATGTAACTTCACATTAGACACCATTTTAGAAATCACAGCCCCACTCACTCACTTCAGGGAAAGGAAACGGAATCTCAGGGAGTTAAGTGACATGCCCATGGTCACTCAGCAGGGAATTCCAAAGCAGGCCTTGCAATTCAACCCCGTGAACAATACCTTCTTCCCTCCATGACATCTCAAATGGCCCCACTGATTAGGAGTCGTGATTTGGTTGTTGTGAATAAGCGTGCGGGGTGGGAGTGACAGAGTACTCAAACCCTCCGAGAAGCCAATATATACGCTCAACAAGTACATCGTGTTGCCTATTTAGTTCACAGACAAAAGTGATGAATTTTACAGCGTTCACTTGTGAAAATCCTCTCTTCTCCTGGTGTTCATGACAACTAATAGTATTGTATAGTGAGAAAATCATTTTTATTTTATTGCAAATTCTCAAATATCCCTTTCCTATTAAAATAATGGGTGCATTGGTTTGGGTTCTTACTCTACAAGTACAGTATTGGTTCACGGCAAGGTACATAAATTCAGCACTATTCATGACATATCATATGAGTATTATATATGTTATAGAATGACTATTAACCTTACTTCCATAACTCCTGAAAATAATTGGTTTGCATTATGAAACCTGTAATTTCTCACGGAAGGAAAATACCCTGAAGCAATTTCACACCATCTTCACATATGTTCTGCCAGAAGTTATATAAAGCCAAACCTCCCAGCCCAGAGCTTCAGCAATGTAATTAAATTTCTATTTTACAACTGAATATGATGATTTCCCTGGAAGGTGTTTAACTATATATTTTGCTTATTATGCAAAAATGTCATGGTTAGACGTTGAGAAGTTGAGTTACAATTAATTTCAGGGTTTCGGGGAATGAATGACTCTGAGACAAGAACCATATGATGTTCCCATTGAGATGTAAATGAGGCCCATGTAAATCTCTAGATCATAGATTTATTTGCTCTTTAGAACCAACCCCTCTGCTCAGAGTACCTCCAGGGCTTCCAGAACAAAAAACACAGGAGAGTACGAAGCAACGTGTGGAGCTGGGTAGGTAATTTGATGGTCCAAACAGTCCAAGATTCTTGAATTGGGGATAACAGTTATACCCTCTGTGACCGAGCTAGTGCTGGAGGAGCTAGCAGCAGCCTCTGGAGAGCAATGTCCCCGGACAGATAAAACTCTCAGCAGCAACTTCTTCAAAGTGTGAGAATCATCTGTACCTGCAGCAGTCTGTGTGTTCGTTAAAAATGCACAGCCCAACCTACCAAATCAGAATGTGTTGCATTGGAGTCCTGGAATACGCACCTCCAATAAGCTCCCCATGCAATTCCTAAAGCACACTGAACTTTGACAACCACCGGTCCCTAGAGTTTGGTGACAGGCCGTTGGTGAGAGGCAAGCAGATGATTAACGGGTGCTAACCCGCACAAAGGAAGTCAGCTGCGTTTCATTGGGAAGGCCATTCACTGCCTCAAGGGAACTGGGAGAAATAAAGAGGTGCCTCTCAGACAGAATGGTAGCAAGTCTCCAGTCTCAGGTTGCCTGCAGTTCTGATTTCAAGGGAAAAAACTTATGTGTGGCCCCTTGTTTGAGGAATATTGGTGCAAGACTGGAGAGTAAACAGGAAATATGGAGGCATTCTGAAATGGAGAAAACAGGGCCAGAGTTTAACTGTATTAATTGTATTTAAATATTTACAAATACAATCATTCATATGTGGTGTTTTTTTTTCAAAGTTCCTTTGACACATAAGAACAGAAAATGAACTCCTTGTACTTCATCCAGAAATACATAGGTGAAACAGAAACTGAAAGATCAATAAGAATTAAAGTGTAGTAGAAACGTTTTAATGGTTATTTACTTTTCTATAAAGCGAAGACTTATAATCATAGTGATAGCAGTACATTTCATCCCACAAATGATGCTGTTGCATTGACCTGCAGAGGAACAGAGGCTTTTTTGTGAGGACCACCATCATTCTTGTTTCATGGGCTCCTTTTCAAATGCAGCACAATATCTGGTTGTTACTCTAACTTTCTCAGAAGTCAGCCAGTCTAGTAAAAACTCAAACATCCTCAATGATGTTTCCCACAAGAATTCAGTGTAGTGGAAAAGGGGAACCCGATAGTATTCCCTGAAAATCCTGGTCAGATCTGCTCATTAGATGAGGCCTGAGGAGGGTAAGGACATGCAAGAGTGTAAAGGGGGATGTGGGCGTGGCTGACACCCACTGCAATCCTCTCTTCCTTCTCCTCCCTGTATCCCAGCTCCTAATTAACAGCGCTTTGAAGTCACCTATATCACTCTCTTCCTCGTATATAGCGTGGGTAATTCTTCCTGTACTGAACACTTTTTAAGTCTCCTTCTGTGTGCCATGTGGTAGTCTAGGCACACCCATAAATAAGACTGTCGATGTCCCTAAACTCATGGCAAATTCTGTGTCTGATTTATAATGTCACCTTTCATAAAAAATAGCTGCCCTATGAAATTGTGGAACACGTACAATGAAAAGGTTTGCTAGACTTAGTCTTGTGTTTTCTTTTCCTGCATTCTCTCTAAGAGGTAGGCTAGACTATTGTATAAAGATTCTTTTCTACCAATGTTTGATGCTTGTCCTATTTTGACCAGATCAAAATGGGAATGCTTTCTATGACACTGATACAGGGAAAGCAGGTTTTTATCCCTTTGGGTAGATGAGAACCCTAACTGGTGAGATACAGACTAATTTTATTGCATAAAAGTGGCATATTCGATGACCCTTGGAATGAAACTGACAGCTGACAGACAGGGTTAGAAGGTCAGTGACATTGAATTAGGATGCAATTACTGTGATCTTAAAATTATAGATTAAATGATTAAATGTCTTAAAAATAGTAATTACAAAGTATCTCATGTCATGCACAGTTTTTTTCATTTATATTGTTTATAAAATAGGAGATTACTAGCTGTTCTTGCTTCCAATTATATCAAATTGCTGACTGTTGGTTTTTAAATATTTTTAGGTGGAAGACATATTTCCTCAAAAGTTTTACCTTTCTAGTACATAATGTGGAAACTCTATCACATTTGACGTGCATCCTCTCCTGAAGTCAGACATGCTCTTTACTTTTTCCATTGTGTGAAATTTTCAAATGGAAAGAGCTCTTCATCAGTATTTGGAACACTCTGCCCAAGAAAAAAACTGGCTTTCCTATGAGAAGAGAGGTAATGCAGCCCATATCGCTACTGATGAGCTCTAATATATACTTTTAACGGTAATGCTCATTTCTATTCTATCAGTGCTAAATACAGCTGAACAACCCATTTACGCAATTTTCCATCTTCCTACAAGACGGATGAATAAGCTTAATGTGTAAAGGATGCCAAAGTGAAATGGAGAAGTCTGGACAGAACAGAATAACCAAGGTAGCACATATAATTACTAGTATCTGTCAATGGTTCCCCATCATTTGTCACTCATTCTGTTACTAATTCTCATAGCTGAAATTATGTGTCATGGGATAAATGTGATGGAAGGTTATTTTCAGCTTTTCTTAAATTAAGAATCAATGACATACACGTTCAGAAAAAATGCAACTGGTATTGCAAGTCATTTTCACATTTCTAAGATGGAGGAGTATGTAATCTCCATCTCTTTTTGGGAAAAAAAAAAAAAAAAAAAAGTAGCTCTGTTAAGAATACAGTATGGCCCTTGTCGGGAAGCTCAGTTGGTCGGAGCATCATCCCTATACCCCATGGGTGCAAGTTTGATCTCTGGTCAGAGCACATACAAGAATCAGCTGATGAATGCATGGATGAGTGGAGCAATGAGTCAACTTCTCTCTTTCTCTCTCTCTCTCACTCTCACCCCTTCTTCTCTCCCTCTAAAATCAATCTATTTGTTTAAAAAATAAAAATAAAAAAGATACAGTATGTATTTATGATAATTTCCAGTTCCTTAGAAAAAGGTTTCTTTTTAATCTGTTCATATAAATGTACAATTTCTAATGCTGTCACATGATTATTAATGAATTTTTGTAATATATTTATTGTTTATTTCAACATACCAAAGTATTAACAATAATTTAAGAAATTTTTAACATATTTTGAGATAGTTACTCCTAAAATTTACTAAAAAGTTATTTCAGAGAGTAGCATTTATCTTGAAAACAGTAGAAAGTTTTAAAATACCAACTGATTCTATTACCACTCCAACATATGGTGTATTTCACAGTATTAACTAAACTTCCACTATGCCTATCAACTTGTAATAGATAAAACAGGGTGGGATTACCATCGTGATGCTTATACTCTCATAATGGAAATGAAGAGAAGGCCCAGAGTATGGTCCACACAGACATTTGCACTGTACTTTTGATTAAAGTGGTGGAGGGACTGAGCAAACCAAAAAAAGCAAGAACGGAAATGAAAAGGAACTCATAGGCACTAACAGCAGTGCAGTGATTGGCGGGGCTGGAGGCATGGGTGGGTATGGCAAAGGGTAGGAGGGATAAATAATACTGGAAAAACAATAAAATTGAAAAAATTGACATTTCAAATAAGTAAAATGGTAGGTTTTTTCAAAATAAATTAGTAAATTGTGCTAAAATTTGGAAGGCAATTTCGTTATATTTGACAGAATAAAGTCCAATGAATATTCTGGTATACTAATGTTAGACATTGAATTTACAAAAATATTTGTAGAATTATACAACAATGTGTAACAGAAGTTTTAAAATTTTACATTTTTAATCTTTTTAAAACATTACACCCTTGTTAAATCTAAGGAATCATGATGGATATACAAAAATAGTTATGCACAACTCATCATCTTGGCATTGTTTTTAAACTATTTTTTATTTCTGTATTTTCCACCTTCCTGACATTCAAAAGAGGTAAATTAAGTGGCATGTTGGAGAGTGGCTAGTTATTTACAGATATCACATAAGCCAAGTACAGTGTTTATGCTGATAAATATTTAGCAAAAACAAACAGACAGACAAAGCCTTAATTGGTAGCATTGAATGCTCCCTGTGTGGTAAACACTCCCAATGCGGTGGGTTTCCAGCTACCCACATGACACCATTGAAGGTGGAGATAGGAAGAGAAGTGTACAGGTGGCCCTATCAGGGTGCCGATCCAACACGCTACTGGGTGCATTTATGTTTTAAAAAGTTAGCACATCACAAGCTAGAGGAACTAATTTGTTTTTGCTAATTGAGTCTCTGTTCTTCATAGTAATTTCCTAAGCGGGATCCGTTTTTGCCATGCGTGTGATGAGAAACAGACCATTTGCTTGCTGCTAACACCTAGTTTAGGCAAAGGGGATGTAGCTTCACTCGCTAACTGAGAGTTGAGGACAAAAATCTAAAGAGAATGTTTAAAAATGCATTTTTCTGGCTTACTTCTTTGTGATTTTGCAGGGAAAACCTGAGTGTAGAGGGAGGCTGTTTTCACAAGGGCCTAACAAAGGTGTCGAAGACACCAAGGCACAACCTTATTCTTTTTATCATAATATTTCTTATGATTCTGGGCCTTTTATTCAACATCACTGCATCTCGATTTCCACATCTCAAAAGTAAAAGGACATAATCAGACCCCCACTAGCAGTCCAAAGGTGATCATGAGGTGACTGTGAGGGGTTCATTGTGGAAGTACTCTGCTAAGCAGCAAACATTAGACAGACCTGGAGAAGACTCACTGTTGGGCGTTTTGGGCAGAGTCCTTTATAAAAGACCCTGCCGCGTCTTCATGTTGCCAAAACTACTGGCCAAGTTTACAGGGAGCAATGAATTCAATCAGGATCTTTCTCTCTCATTGATTTATTTCCTTTGCTTGTTTTGTGGCTAATTAAATAATTTTGAAATACTTTAGAAACAATTATATATATATATATGAATTGTTAAGACATAAATCATAAGAAAAGTTTTAAGAAAGGTAACTTCCTGTCTCTTTTTCCCTTCTCATGAGTAGATGGCATTGTTGTTCAGTCCTGCCATGTGTGTGGATTCTCTTTGGTTCTTACCTCTCCTGTAATTTCTCCTGTGGGTCTCCTTGTCGTCTCAGCCTCCTCGTACACCTCTGAACATTGGTGTGCCCAGACTCAGACAGAATTGTCCCTCTACACACACACCATTATCTGATCTCATGCATCTCTATGCCACCAAAAGTCACCAACATGCTGGCTGTGTGGTGTGTGTGTGTGCACGGCGGAACACGCGTGCGCTTGCAGATAGTTCCGGCTCTCAGTGGAAACTTTCCCCTCAGCCCGCAGTCTGGTCCTTTCCCTTGGGCGTTTATTAATCCCACTTCAACGTTAATAAGTCAGAAAGTGAACACTGGAGTCCACATCTCCTGGAATTCTTTGTGTCATTAGCACCTTCCTTTAATTTTTCTCAGAACATCAAGAGTGCTTCTGTATCCACTCCAATTTTGCTTTTTGCATATTTGAAATATTTGGTAAGGTTTTCACTTAGGCATAATAAGAGCTTATTAATTTTTGATCCATTTAAGTACAGAAACTCATAAACTTACCCACCTGGTGGCAATCACAATTTCCTACATGGAGTACACACTGCATGAAGGCATTTTATTACCAGCTAACTCACAAAGATTGCAAGTATTGACTTATTCTCAATATGAACCCCAAATTTCAGCAGGTAGGTAGAGCATTAACCCACTGCCATCATCCACACTTGAACCAGCAGCCTGTTGATTTCCAAAATATTTAAGGCTGCCTCTCAATGCCAAAGGCAAAAATTCAATAACCATCATAAACTGTTATTGAATTCCTAGGTCCTCACAGATGTAATTCACTGTAAAGTTTTATTTCTGTTGGAATATTGGTAACGTTGAGACTGCGGGAATGTGACATATCATTTTTTCTTGGCATAATGGCTGTCAATTGGTGATTCTTTATTATATTTTAATCACAAAGGAGCAATCTAAAGCAAAGGATCTGTGTTTTCTCTTTCAAAACCTATTAGAAGAAAACAAATAAGGATTAGGGTATAAACTATTTTTTCATCCAAATGTAATGAAAACAGTGGGATGCTCTTTTATGCTAAATATGTCTAGGAAAGAATTGAAAGGCTTGCTGAGCTAGAAACATAAATGGTTTTGATAGCACTGGAGTTGAAAACCTTTATTTACATTCACTCAGTGGGAATGTGAGGTTCCATATGGCCAAAACCATGGCTTACGAGTCTACGGAGAAGGTTAATATGTTATCTGGCTCTCCTCACACAAATTATATTCTGACAGCAACCATTAGCCCTCTCATAGCTTTCTTTCTTTTATGAGCCTTCCCAAACTCTTCTCCCCCTTGACCTACAAACAGATTCCCTCCTCCGTCAAGCTAAGTTCAGCATGATTGACTCTGAAGGCAAGGTGTTTTGTTTCCTACTGCAGAAAAGTAATGCTTTGCTAAAGCCTTTCCTTCAGAATCATTTGGCTGTTTGAAATTTAGATATAGGAAAAGGGAATCAGGACACATGCTTGGCTTATGTTGGAGGATTTTATTGCTCAGTTATGTTGGTGATGATGCATGGTAACGGCTGTAGATATTTTTCTCATATAACATGAAAATATAGTGTTTGCGATGTTCTGTTTTCACATTTATTTCCTGCAATCCAAATGCTCACTTACTCATATAGCCTCTAGCTTAATACTCTTGCATTCCAAACAGTGGGTAACATAGACATAGAATAAAAATGAAAGTGGTGATATACCACAGTGCATTTAATCATTCCTTTATTAACTCCATCATTTATTCAGTCAACATATTTCCAGAGGTTAAGTCTATCAAGTGTACTACTTCCAGCAGTAATTGAAACTTACACTTTTCTGGGAGTGACTGGTGAGCTGGTAAACAGATCTGCAAGTGGTTGGGTTACATGGAAACTTGTACAAAACAAAAGGGAAGATTTTTGGGTGCTGAACATCTGGTGACTGACACCAGGATGACAATGAGAACAATGATGAGAACAAAGCAGGGTCTTCCTTTATCTTGCAGCATCAATTGGGACAGAGGTCTAAGGAGACAGAGATGAAGGGGGATCTGTAAAAGCTATTATTGTGTAGCCTGCTATTTGACACTGAGAGACCATCTGAAATCCCGTGTCTCCAGGTGATCAAAAATGGCACAGAGTGGGGAGTGGGAGATTTGGCCTCTCTTCCACACACGATAGGGAATTGAGGTTATGGTGACATGTGGACTTTCATGGTGATTCTCAGTGATCAGAAAAGAGCCATAGAGACCAGGAGCTCAGTGGTCAATGAGGATGCCTAGCTCCCACTTAGTGCTCAGCAGTTGCTCATCGAAGTAATAGCAAACTCCAGTATCATGAGACATATGTATGACCACAGAGCAGACGTTCCTTGGGGACTCTCAGGAATATTTATTGGATAAATTCAGGTCATTTGAGATCTTGCATGAGTTGGTAAATACAAGAATAAATAGAATTTTCTGTTACTATTATTAATTTAATCTTACCTCTGCCTGCAGATTGCTGAAGTCTAGGAAAGAAAAGTGTTACTTTCTAGGGGTAATTTATGTATTAGGTACTGCATATAGAAAGGAGGTACCTGCATGACATAAACCTAAGGTGCTCATATGCTAGTAGGGGAGCTGGAAAAATGAAAAAATAATATGTACAACCTAGTGTAAGATGCTATGATAATTCGGAGAGAGAGAATGAGAGTCAGAGAGAGAGAGAGAGATGGGGGCACAGGGGATAGATACACAATCCAGACTTGAAAGACTGAGTTTTGAAGATACAGGGAAAAAATAGGGGAGACATAAAATGTACTCCAGCAAAGCAATCAGCAAGCCATTCTAAGGTATATTCATGGACTAGCAAGAGCTTGATTGTATTTGAAGCATGGGTTTCAATTAGGGTTTAAGCAATATATGCCAGATAGATAATTGATAAATAGATAATAGTGAGATAGAGAGATATATAGACATAATGACACGAGTTTAGAAGACAAGTAGAGTCCATTTCATGAAATATCATGTATCCTACCCTGGTGTTAGGTCCTAAAGGTCCAAGGACCACATCTGCCCTATTCACTGCGTATTTTAAACAGCAGCTCAATGATTGGTAAGCAGGAGAAACTCAATAATTTGTTGCTGATTGAATAGATGAATGCATAGCAATGTGGTCCAAGTTTTTTTATACTTAGCGGAGGTCACCAGACAACAGTAAAAAGAGATGTCCTGTGAAGGGAAGAAATTATATAGAATTGTTTGGCTCTTACTGTTTTATTTAAGGTGATAGAATTAAGCCTATTTATATGCTGGAGAGAAAAAGTCAATAGGAAGAGAGAAGATAACTATTCAAAAGAGAAGACAACTGTTGGCATAATTGCCTTAAGAGGAGTGAAGAAATAGATCCTAAATAACAGAAGGCATTTGCCTTGGACAGATGACAGCATACTTCCTCCAGTGAGAGGGAAAGGAAGTAGGTGAAGGTGAGCCAAGGGCTTCTACTACTGGAGAGAAGAGACTGGAGAATGACAGCTGGGGGAAAAAAACCCGCCTAATGTCCTGTATTTTTTCTATGAAGATAAAAGAGTCTTCTCAAAAGTGCAGAAAGAGACAAAAAATAAGCAGAAGACCCAGCTGATCAGAATCAGCTTGAGGGATGGACAGAAGATGCTGAATGCTTTGGCTAAAGCTGGAAATAGAGTTAGTGGCAGCAGTAATGTGAATGCTTTATTTTACAAACTTTATTCATAACGGGGTAAATGGAAGGGCGTGGTCATCATTGTTTAGGGAGCCTACATAAGAAGCAGAACAACCTTTTTTCAGAGTGTATGTTGTGTAGGTTTATATTAGACAGTGGACATTCTAACAGCATAAGGAAATACCTCTCATGACATTGCACATATGTGTGAATTTTATTTAACCCTCCCAAGTTGGCTCTTTCAGGTCTAATAATATTTTCATTCAGGGCTTCTCTTCTTATTCTTTTTTAAAAAATAGGATAAGTGTATAAAACGAATGATGATGATATTATGAGACACTGAGACATGTCTTATAATATCCACTATGACGTTGTGCCAAAGTCTGGATCCGGGTGGCTACATTTGTACCACATGATGCTGTCCTCAGCAGACTGGAGGAGAAGCAGGTACTGAATATGAAAGTGACCTTCCAAAGGCTACTCGTACTCTAAAACTCCTCTTTTACAACCTGGAACTACTAATAGGAAGGGTAATTTAGATTTGCTGAAGCTCAAAAGATTCCTTAAGAAAGTAAAAGATTGCTAGTTCTATGATGATTCAAGCACACATTTAACATATAAGACAGAATGAGTAAGCAGAAAAATCCAAGCAAAAGATAAAATAGGATGAAATACTAGTGTGAACCACAGAGAATGGGAATAAGACATTCAGCCTAAGAAAAATGTGAAGCGAGTTTCTAGACTACAGGCATACTTCATTTGATTGCATTTTGCATTTTTGCACTTTGCAGATATTGTATTTTTTACAAATTAAAGGTAAGAGACTCCACCAACAAAAATATGACCCACTGAAGGCTCAGATGACGGTTAGCCTTTTTAGCAATAAAGCATTTTTTAATTAAGGTGTGTACATTGTGTTTTTAGACACAATGCTACGGCGTACTTAACAGACTGCACTGTAGTATGATCGTGACTTTTATATGCACTGGGAAACCAAAATACTCAGGTAATTCACTTTACTGTGGTGTCTGCTGTATTGCGATGGCTTGGAACCAAGCCCACGCTAGCTCTAAGGTATGCCTATATGTCCCCACTAGCATCTCATTTTCATATTTATGAATATAATAAAGATTAAAAGCACAAGTTATGGAAACAAGCTTCTTGGGTTTAAATCAAAGCTTTCCTATTCACTAAACATATGCTCATTGGAAAATTAAAGCTTTCCGGCCTCAGTATCCTCATCCATAAGATGTGGATAATAATAAAAAGATTAAATTAATTAATAGAAAACACTCTTGAGAAAGTCCTCAGTACAAAGCCTGTTATTATTAATTTAATATTCCTTATAGTCAATTAGTTGTGCCTAAAACCAAATCTGCCGTTTCCCACTTACCAATTGTTTTATTTAACAATGTCCCAAATTTAAGATACTAAAGAAAATAAACTGTATTTATATGCTAAAAATACCCGTGGAACTTTTATAAATAGAAGAGGGTGAGAAATTATGTGACTCTTTGAAGATATTTATGCTCACACCAGCATGCCAATGTATGAAAACAGTGTGTTAACAGGAGCAGAGTCTATTCCACTTGCTAGTAACTTTCTTACCATGTCCCCGTTCATCTGGGCATCTCTTCTGTTCTCACTCATCTTACACTATGTGCAGATGTTTACTCTCACAATCTGCACACAGTCGCTTGGTCTGTGGTTGGTGGGTTTAGAAAACAGTTACCTTCTCTGGGTTTTAGATAATAGAGAATGAGATTAGGCTTTCGGTAGGTAACTTTAATTATAATACACGAGCTCATGATAGGAAACCATGTATTGTGCAGACTGAAGAGCATAAATGTCACAGAGAGAATCAACCTGATGACAACTGAGTCCCTAGGCAGAGCTGTTGCTGAAGTCTGGGCATCACCCCCCACACCCCAATCCCTGAAACTCACAAATTGGCAATCCTCATCCCAGTGTGAGTGTGTTAGGAGGTGGGAGGTCTTTGACAAGTGACTAGATCATGAAGGGTAGAGCCCTCAATGGGGATACTGTTCATATTAAAGCGATTCTTAGAGAGCTTCCTAGCCTCTTCCACCATGTGAGGATACAATGAGACCTCTGCGACCCAGCAGAGGGCGCACATCCAACCGTGCTGACACCACTTCCCACTTCCTGAACTAAGAGAAACGCTTTTCTGTTGTTTAGATGCTACCCAACTTATGGTATTTTGTTATAGCAGCCCAAACGCACTAAGATAAGAAGTTGTACCTTCATTCAAACTAGTTTGTGTTTAGCTTTGAGTATCTTCCAAAAAGAATAAAAAGTGGCTCTGAACAGTCATGTAGGTTGTTTACATTTTTTCAAATATATGAATTTCTAAAAAAAAAAAAAGTGGCAGTAAAACAGATGGATGGAGCCAAGGGGGGTGGGATTGAGGGTGGGGGGTGAGCATGGGTAGGGCAGGGGGAAGTGGTGGTGGGAAAATGGATACAACTGTATTTAAACATCAATAAAAAAGTAAAAAAAAGAACATATGGGATATTGCTATATACTATGTGATTCTTGCAGAAAGATTCAAGACAAGAGAAGAGAGTTATTAGAAAAAGCCACTTATAGAATAACCTGGCACCAGATTATTAAGACAGATAAACTCTACCCTTGTATGTTAGCAAGCTGATGAAAAGCTGGAGGCATTTTTTAAGCCAGTAACTGTGTGTAGTGCGGTGTTTACCATAGTGTTTCAAGTTCCAAAACAATGCCTCCTGAAGAGGGATAGCTGGCTTTCGACCACCAATAGGAAAGTATCTGTCAGAGGCAGTGATTGGGTACAAAGCCCCATTAAAGGACAAAGGATAGTGGAGGAACTATCAGTTTATATTTTGGAATTATATTTTATCTCTTATAAATTGGAGAGTTAAGACTCCAATGGTAACACACTGATATTTAAGTTCTCTTATCCACCCAGTTAACAAAAGAGGCTTGTTCTTTAACACCGGTCTTCAATTTCTTTGGAACAAAATTATAATGAGATGATTAATATAGTTATCAGATGCTGTTTTGCTCAATTACAAGTGCTGGCCACTATAATAAATGCTATAAAGTATTCATATTCAATGAATAAATACAATCGTTATTTATTTTGTTACATTAAAAAAGTGATAGTGTTCATTCATTTCCTCTTCGACAATTATTGACCTTCTTTTGGGCAACACATACTGGTCGTGTGTGGGAAATACAAAGATGTGACTGTGGAAATCATAGTTTCTTCCCTAAAAGAAAAACTCAGAAGGTAGGAGATCACCTCTCAAATATCCCTTACTCAAAAATTCCCAGCCTGGAATAGCAGGTAGTTACCTTTGACAGAAGTCTCCGTTCACCTCAGGGCATCTATTCCTACGGCACACATCCTGCCAAAGCAGGGCCAACTGGGCTTTGCAAAACCAAAGCAACTTATTAGCAATATTTGGAAATATATTTTAAACATAATTTAAAAATATTTGTTAAGAAGGAGTCTAGGTTTCTGTGTACAGTAATGAAGCATATATTGTAGGTTTTATAATAAACATTGGGAATAGGATAAATATAAAATGAGGTAAGTTGAGTCTGAGTTTTCCCAACTTGATCAGTCTTTAAAAACCTGTAATTAAAGTGTCCTGGACCCTGGCTGGTGTGGTTTGGTGGATTAAGTGCTGGCCTGTGAACCGAAGGGTTGCCAGTTTGTTTCCAGTCTAGGGCACATGCCTGGGTTGTGGGCTAGGTCCCCAGTAGGGGGTACTGGAGAGGCAACCACACATTGATTTTCTCTCCCTCCCTTCCACTCTGTCTAAAAATAAATAAATAAAATCTTAAAAAAATAAAATTATTAAAAAATACATAAAATATCTTGGAGACTTTTTGTCCTTTAATAGACAAGCATTTCTTAAAAAAAATTAGAAGCATATTTGCTAACAAAAATTGTGCTCAGTGTCTATTTTCTTATATGACCAATCCTAGGTTTTGTTCCACTACGTATGTTCATAAATATTGTTATGATCTGCCATTTGCCACAGTTGCTCTACTTCTCTAATTATGTGATCGTGGAAAGAAAGTCTGCTGTCAGCCTCCATGGACTCACTGAGTCACTGTTGTATTCAAGTACAAAAAGTAAGAAATCCTGCTGAGAAGGAAAATAATCAAAATAATATGAATTCCTAGAACATTTCTAACGTTATGTAATTTCACTCTAAAAATCTTAGTGATGCATAATGGAAAATGTATTTTAACCATGTGAAGATTTTACTTGCAAGCAATCAGGCCCTTTCTTTGATTTAAATTAAGTGGAAAGGGGAGAAAAAATTTGAACTCCCAGTACCTTCATTTCAAGGATGATAATAAAAATGTAAATTTGCATAATTCTTTACAATTTTCCAAAGGTGACATTGGGTGAGGGAGGAGTCTGTGACCAGCTGGGGGAGACCAGGGAGAGTGATGGAATGTGACCTGCTCCAGATGCGGCAGCATGTGGACACACGAGCTGGCGTGCAGACACAGGCGCGGCCGAGGGGAAATCCGGGGCCGCACGAGGAGGACAAGGAAGTCTGGGGTGAACGGGAGTCAGGTAGAGACCCAAGCGTGGTAAATTGTGAAAGCCGGTATTTAAACAGACTTGCAAATACGGCATACTCTGGTAAAATAAGTGAAACGAAGGTGGAGACTTGCAAGTTTTATTCATTTTTTAATCTTACTGGTATGGCTACAGCTGTTAGCCACAGGTAGAAAAGCATTTCTAAAACAATTTTCCTTTTTCAAATGCACATAAGAAAATTACTGCTTTGGCAGTTAAATGATTTACTCAAGGTCACACATCAAATTAAATAAAGATTCATAGTTAATTTCTCTGACTCTAAATATTATGTTCTTTACACTACAGTATAATTACCCTCAAAAAGATTTTAAGTAGTTCATTAATTCAGTTTAAATGAGAAAGCCACTCATTTCTACCAGTTATAGAAAAGTTGCTGTGAAATTCAAGAATATTTAAAAACACCTAAATATGTGAGATAATCATAGCGTTAGAATGGAGCAGAAAAGCCTAAGTTGGCCTTAAGATTAACCCTTTTTCTAGACTCTAAACTGTACATTATTGAACAGTAGCATTTCTTAATTTGATCCTTGAGTTTACATTGCAGTTTTCAAAATCATACAAAAATTAGAAAGGAAATAATCTGAGAATCATTTCCAATGATAGTCACAAATCCCAATGTTGTAAATTATTTTGGCAAGATGAAGGAAGACCAGGGCATGCAATATTTAAAAATTCATCTGCCTTCACAATTATGTATTTTAGAGACAAAAAACCCAATCAAAACAGTAATAGTGAGGCCACAAGGAAGTCATACTCTCAGATGGCGTACACTTATTTCTTTGTATCTTTTTGAGATGGGAAGTCTAAAAATTGAACGAACACCCCTTTGGAAACAAATACAGTGATTCCCAGAATGAGTGCCACCCACCTGCAGCCTGTGATCAGTATGTGGGTTAATATTCACCACCTGGTTACTTAAACAAGCGTGAATTATTCAGTATTAATGAAATTTACCTTGTTAAAATGTTAGTAATCTCATTTTAGAAAATAGATGCGCACAACCCAAAGAGAGCCCATGAGAATTAACACATGATGATTCATATGACATGTTTGCTCAGCTTGAAGATGCATTAGCAATTTAATAACAGCTGCTTTTTAAGTGTAAAATACATTTGATATTAGTAAACAATGACTAAAAGTTGTTTCTCAGATTCAGAAATGTTGCAAAAAGGCAGGGACACTGCAACTGAACAACAATAAATGAAACGATTATTACAAAAAAATAAAATAAAATAAAACACTGTAGAATTTTTTCTTGTACAATTAAGGAATAATGGAGTATAAGGTGGATTTTACATATTTATCTCAAAGAAAATAAGCAACAGAGACTTGCAGCAGATACTGTTTCACAGTTTTAGCTGTTCTGCACCCACCGCCCTACTTTTTCTTTTTTTAATGAATTATAAGTGTGGTAGCTATGTGATATCATTTTTACCCATGAGGCGTAAAGGGAAATCTGGATGGCATGTACTCAGCCAGAAAACCCTCTGTGCCACCTCCTTCTTCCTGCCCTAAAATGGGATGTGATGCCTGATTTGGAGAAGGCTTATTACAACCTGTGGCCAAGGACCAGTGTGTTAAAGTTGGCAGATAAGGAAAGTGACAGAAGCCTGAGATATTGGGGATATCGTGAAGCCACTGACTCAGAACTGCTCTAGAAATTCCTTTTATAGTAAGATACACTTCTCGTTCTTTACGCTGGTGTTAATTGGATTTGCTGTCACTTCCAGCCCAAACCATCCCTAACTACACCACACGTTCTCGAGTTAACATGACCAGAACAGTGAAGCAGGAGTTTTATATTTAGGGCTGCATAAGTAGGTAGTGAAGTGGGGGTTTGACAAAATAAGAATTATGTTTAAAAACAATGTAAGAATTTATTTCTGGATTTTGAAGAAAGTCAGAAAATAAAAGCTTTAACCCTCCAACATTATAGACATTCAAATTAAAGTATTCCTCATTCTAAAGAGCGCATATGTGAACTACGCAGGTCCAATTATCCGTGGATTCTTTTCATTAAGTTCCTGCACAGGTTTTGATCTGTAGTTCAGAGTCCGCGGGTGTGGGAGCCGACTGCCTGCGTTGAACAATGCCTTTTTATACAGGGGACTTGAGTGCCTGTGGATTTCGGTATCTGCAGGGGGTCCTGGAACCAATCCCCTCCAGATACCAAGGGACACCTTAATGTGGGGGGAGTCAAAAATTATACACGGATTTCCAGTTGCACGGAGGGTCTGCACCGCTAACCTCCACATCGTCCATGGGTCAACAATACTTTAAATTTAGAAGAACTTTTGTGTGATTGGGTCTTTCAAAATCCCATAACTCCACACAGTTCCTCTTACAACTTTTCTCCAAAAATAATTCTTTACTTGGCATCAAAATGCGAACACTCTTTAGAAAACTCTTTAAACTCCTGTTTTAAAATACTTTGTAAAAAAAAGTGATACGTTTCCAATGAGAACATTTTTGAGAGAATGTTAAGAGAGGGTTTGTATTAGAAACATATAAAATTTGTATATATTTAAACAAGTTCCCAGCTGTGAATTAATCAGGGGGATACTGTTTCCTTAAGAGTAAATTCAGAAATTAACTTCTCTGTGTTAGAAAACATTTTCAGAGAGACTGGCTTTCAGCTCAGAGGCCCAGTGGGACACCATTTCTTTTTCTCTGTCTGCCAATATCAGAGAAAAAGAACAGAGGCACTAGAAGGAATAGGGTGGCCCCTCCAGAGACCTTGAGTGGCGGTAAGGCAAACAAGGGTCATCACTTTAATTATCTTTAATAACCTGGAGCAGGGTGAGAGATCTCCTCCTGAGACAAAAGTTGCCAGTTGCTGAAAGGGTATTAGTGAAAATTCTGTTATGTCAAAAGTCTTGTCGCATGATTTGAAGTTTTTATTAAGGAGTCCAGGAAGACACAGGTTTCTGAATAACATCTGAGAGGCAATCAAAAAGGAAATGAAATGTAATGCATTTTCTTTTCAGCTAAAACCAGGCTTCTTTTAATGGAATAGGCTTAGGGTGTTAGGGTAGCTTCATTAATGTACCATATACTCACCACTTTTAGTGATACAAGAGAATGTTGAAAGAGAATACGAATCGTTAATTTTCCCGAATGCCCAGGAAAGAATGAGTCTGCTCTACTTCACTCTGCTCACACGCTGCCTTACAGGTTTCAAAGAGCTGCAAACAAATAGTCCACCTTCCGAAGCTTTAAGTTCTCAATTCATAACCTTGCACTTGGCTGGTTCTAAAAAAGGGTGGAATGCTTGACCTTGTATGCACATTGTAATTTTGAATTTTATCACTCGCCTTACTATCCAGAAATATGACTGGTTAACCTAGTTGTGTGTGAGATGATGTTAACTCTAGATTTCATGGGACTCTGGTCCTTTGCGTTTTAGCAGTGCTACGTGTTCTAAGGTGTCTGTTCTGCATATTGGCTTGAATTTTCACTATTTGACTTGAATTTTAATGCACATTTAAAATTCTGGGGTTTTTTGTAAAGCAAAATATGATTATTCTCTCATCTAGTATCAATTAATGAATAGATAGTATTGCAAGATATTTAGCATTGCAGGAAATTTTCATAGTCTTCAACACCCCAAATAGTGGACCCATTTCTTTTGGAATTATGATGTCCACGTGGACTGCAAAACCTAGGTCAGAGGTCCCCTCCTGCATATGGCAGATTGTATCTGCTTCTGTATTTTTCATGTTTTTTCCTGTTGGAAGAAGGTCTCCTTCCACAGAGAAAGCAATCATTTGTTAGTGCTTCTAGCTCACAGGAGTAAACATACCATCCATTGTGGCCGAACTGAGTATTTTTGGTGGGTGGCAATATGAAAGACATCTCTTGCTCCTAAAATCTCAGGAGTTAAACATAATGGAAGTCTGACCAATCTGGCACAGTTATTCTGGCACTTAGAATACGTTTGCTTGAGCACGAAATCAACAGAAACTGGGGCAATAAATGGAGAACAAAGGAACAGATCTCTGATGATATTGTTTGCTCTTCTGGATTCAGCCATGCCTGGAACAAGTGTTACTCCTTAGACTTTGCAGTTACATGGGCCAATACACTTTTTTGCTTTAGCTAATTTGATTCTGGTTTCTATCATATGCAACCCAAATTAGGATGACAAATCCACTTCCTTCTCTCCACTTTGTAAGGTAGCTGCTAGACAAAATTTCAAACAACGAGGTAGCTGTATTTATTGAAAAGTCAATAGTCATTGGTGAATAAAACGGGCTCCAATAAAGTATTCCTTTACTGATTCCATATAAAGCAATACAAAGATTATATATATGTATCTATGTGTATATATGGATATATGTGTTATATATATATAATTGGAAGAGTGATGTGGGCTAGTAACAATAAATCTTATTTTACTTATGTGGTCATCATTTCTTTGTAAATTCTATGAAAGAATCACCTTTATCATATTCATTTTAGCTATATCTTTGTTAATAAGTAGTGCTGTTTCTTTTTGTAACCAAGAGATGCATAGTATGTGGTTGTACTGAAAATGCCAGAACTTACAACATGTGGGGCAGGAACCCACACTTCACCTAGTGATAAAGTACAAACCCTTAGTAAAATATGACATGACATAAATTTATTGTTTAATAATTCAAATACTAAAGATGATGTTTTACAGTTGACCTTGGATGCCTGTCTATTCTGGTGATACCAAGTGATTTCTAAAGCATCGATTTCCAAAGCAGAGGTAGTATATCCCAGGGAATGTTTAGAGTTATGTAATGGGTACACAAAGACAATGCAGTGGACTCCTAAACACAGGTTTTAATACAAGGATGGTTTTTTCAATAAATCTACTATTTTCCCTCCACATTTCTGTTTGCATCTGTAGAGTCAGCCAACTGTGGATCATAAACAGCATTTTCATTCCATGTTTGGGAATGTGCCGATGTGCAGGGCTGACTGTGTGTACTGTTCTATGCCATCTCAGAGAAGGTACTGGAGCATTGCAGAGTTTGGGATCTTTTAGGGTCCTGGAAACAGTTAATCCCCCGAGGATACCAAGGGACAACAGTAGTTAAGTTTTGGAAAGTCAAAAGTTAAACATGGATTTTCAACTGCTCTGGGGTGGGCACCCCTAACCCTCACCTTGTGCAAGGGTTGACCTGTATATGAGTTTGTACATATTATATTTGTGTTTATACTTTTGAGATATATTTACATGTGTATACTGCGTATTTATATAAGGTAAATACATATTAAAATTACTTGTAATATATCTTGTAATTCTTGTAAAAAATATCTTAGTTAAGGTAACTTAAGTCAAGATATAGCAACAAGCAACTCCAAAATCTCAATACATTACTATCATACAGAGCCTTATCTCTCATGGCTGAGGGCTTGTTCCGTTGTTGCTCAGAGACCCAGGATGACAGTCTCCACTGTCTTCTAGGTGCACCAGTGTGAACACAAGACTTCCCCTACTGTGGAGGCCGATCACGGGAACGGCAGGAGAACTCTGCGGGACTTTTCCATACCTCCACTGATAAGGAGGCCAGAACAAATGGTTACTCACATGCCCCGACAGTAAATGAAAGCTGCATATTGGTGGGGACTAGCAATACTTGCTTCTGAATATATTTATTATACATATAATACATTTGTGGAATACTATAGATTTAAAATATTTAAAAAATAAATGTTTGAAGAAATGTTTAAAAATTTTACTAGTATTGTGTGTGATAAAAGTATTTGGAGATTGCTTAGCCACCATTACATTCTTGCTTAGTACATTACCTTTTGTTTCTTTTTTTCTTTGCCAGTTTTCATTTGTCTCTATGATTGTTTCCAATTATTAGTATTTTTTCTGTGTTTTCTAATTTGCAGCCAACTTAATTTTTCTTAACCCTTCCTCTTCTCAGCTTCTGTTACTATTATTGATAACTTGAAAACATGAACCAATAATTTTGTAGCAAGTCTTCTTAAGCACAAAACCAGAATGGAGTAAAATGAGTGTTTTGTATGTTCATGCTATGTCAGGAATCTATTACACAATAGTTAAATACCAATAAAATCTAGATCTGGGGACATCAAGATAGCTGATGATAATGGTACCCTTCACACCACTGTAAATTTAGAGAAATCATTCTCTATGAATTTTTGGTGATGGAATGATCCAATTTGCATGACAGTTTGATTTTTTTATTGTACCACAAATATCAACTGACTTTATCCTTTATTACTGAAATCACATATTTGAATAGTCACCTCTTCAAGTTCTTCAAAAAGGAAACAAAAATCTTAAGATCCCAATTTTTCCTACTAAATATTCTAAAGAAGATACAGATGCAATGATTACATTGCACATGTCATAGTAGAATTACTTTAAAATGTCTCATTAGATATTTCTATTCACCAAGTCCTCTCTGCAGTTCTGGAGGTGGTGTTTGTCTCCCAGTCCTACTTTCTGCCATGAAATACCAGATTTAACAGCTCCGATCACTTGCCTATCAAAATTATCATCAGAAAACTCAAATTCCTTTCTGGGAAAAAAAGAAAAGAAAAACAAAAGACAATTTTCCTTGACAAAACAATGAGAAGACAAGCCACAGAATGGAAGAAATATGTGCAAAAAAAAAAAAAAACACATCTGTTAAAGAACTTTTATCCAAAATACATAAAGAAAACTTAAAATTCAACAATAAGAAATTATCTCATTAAAATGGGCCCAAAACCTGAGCAGATACATCATCTAAGGAGATATACAGATGGAAAATAAGGATATGAAAAAATACTCCACATTATATGTCATCAGGGAAATGTAAATTGAAACAACAAGGAGATACCACTATACACCTATTAGTGTGGCTAAAACTCAAAACACTGACAGCACCAAGTGCTGACAAGGTTGTGGAGCAACAAGAATTCTCATACATTCCTGGTGGGGATGCAAAATGGTAAAGCCATTTTGGGAAATAGTTTGGCAAATTTTTACAAACCAAAACATACTTGTCATATTATCCAACAATTGTACCCCTTGGTATTTATCCACAGGAGTTGAAAATTTATGTCCCACACAAATATGTGCATGGATCTTTATAGCCACTTGATTTATGATTGACAAGATTTGAAAGTAACCAATAAATCCTTAAGTAGAGGAATGAATAAATAAACTATGGTACATCTAGGCAAGGAAATATTATTCACCACTATGCAGAACTATCAAACCATGAAAAGACAGGGTGGAGTCTTAAATGCACATTACCAAGTAAAAGAAGCCGATGTCAATAGGATACATAGTATATAATTTCAACCATGACACTGTGGAAAAGGCAAAGCTATGGAGCCAGTAAAATGATCATTGGTTGCCAGGAGTTGGGATGGGGAGATATAAATAGGCAGAGCACAGAAAAACTTTAGGGCAGTGAAAATACTCTTTATACTCTAATGATGTGTATATGTTTTTACAGATTTGTTTAAAACCATAGAATGTGCAATATCAATAGTGCACCCTAATGTAAACTATGAACTTTGGTGACTATGATGTGTTAATGAAAGTTCAATTGTAATGAATACACCACTTTGCTGGGTAATGTTATAATGAAGGAGGCTAGGTATGTTGGGGAAATGAAGTATATAAGAAATATCTGTACCTTCTTCTTAATTTTGCTGTGAACTAAAACTACTCTAAGAAGAATAAAGACTTAAAATAATAAAATAATTCAGCTACATTGGTAAAATAATGTTTAGTGAAACAAATGATCACTCAGGCATACCTAATTAGAAAGTAGTTTAGCTATCACCAATTGTTATAAAAGCAGGTGCGTGTCTTTTGTTCTTAACTTCCACTTCAAACATCTTATCAAAACATTTTCCCAATAATTTCAGAACTTTGCCAATAAGTGTTATAAGAGATTATATATATACATATATAATTATATAATTTTTATTCTGATATCTCCCTTTATTTTTGGAATGTTTTTGATATTGTCAGTCTTGGTCATAATCCTCCCTTCTCCTGGAAAAAATTGATTGAATGGCAGAGTCAATGACAAGATTTGAAATATATTATTTATTTAATATGGTCTGTCTAGATTTCATTCTTTTCCACATTGCTCCTGGTTTCCCACAAAAGCAAGCAGTGATAATGGTTTGTGATGGGACCTTAAAACAAAGATTTATTTTTATTAATAATCTCATGATTTGAAGTGAGTAGTTCACTTTTTCTCAATTATAAAAAGATAAAAATGTTGAAGCTGCTGTTGTATACAAATAACATAAACAAAGGTTGCCCCCGTTGACTGTAATAGGAGAAAAGAGTATGTTCGGTAACAGGAAGCTGTGACAATCAGTTTTTGAAGACAATATAACAAATGGAGTAAGAATGTGTATGTTGGAGCTACCCCCATTCTTGTCTTCGCAGCTACTCCAAGCCTGGGCAACTAATTCAACCTCCCTAAGTCTCAGCATCCAGAACTAGAAAGTGAGAGTCATGAACCTCAATGTGTTACTGTGCGGATTAAGTTTAAAAATCTGTACCTGGCACATAAAACTTTAACATTATTTTGCAAAGCTCGTTTTTAAGATGTTTCTAATATTCCTTTATTTGGGGGGCAGTGTTTGTTCCGGCCTTGGGGAAATGACTTCAAATATCTAAGACGTTTTTTTAATCTCAAAAAATGGAGTAATTAAAAGTACAAGGTAGGAATTGATCAAAGCTAATTAAGACAAAGTAGGTAAGGCACCTAACACAATAGTTAGTAACTGTTGGCTATTCTTTCTTATTGTTAGTAGTGTTCTTTAAATATCTAATCGGGATTATACAATATCAGTACCTTATTTGGTTTGGGAAGAGGCAATTCTCCATGAGCCCCGAACTGCCCTGCAAGCTGTTGCTGGTAAGCCAAGAGTGCACTGTCTTCATCACTCTTTATCAAGGCCGTTCCTCCAGTTTATATACAAAGGACAACCTTGGTGAACTAGGTAACACCTCTTCTCACTTTTCTTATACCTCCCGTCCCCATCTGTCCTCCTCAGACAAAGAGCAGTTTTTTAATAAAGAAGATGAAACCCTCAAATTCAATGTTCACCTCCTGTATCATAACCAGTTTCACGTGCAAGTATCGACAACGCACTTCCTCTGCAGAACTTAGGGGGACAGAGAGAACCGAAGCAAATTAACCTGAAGCTCTGCTAGTGTCATTGCCCTGGGTGATAAAATACTGTGTGGCGAGGAGCATCACTCCACCTGCCTGCATTCTTGCAATTGTGAAAGGCTAACACATTAGCTAGTAAGTTGGATAAAATTTCAAATGCTGAACAGTTCTTGACATAGATTAACTAAAAAATATAAAATATTAGTTCCCCAAGAGATTTTAAGATAAAAAAATGAAATAATTTATTACTAATACACTGAAAGTATAACTCATTATTTTGGGAACATGTCACTTAGATCAAAACCAAATCAACTGAAAACATTACATAATAATGTATCACTTGCTGTTAGTGATAAACATGCAAAATATTTCCTAGTAGTATCAATAGCAATGCATAAAAGTTCTCTTCAGAAAAAGTTAGGCAACTCAAATATATGGCATTCCATTTAAGTTAATGATTACTCTACTTAACTAGAAAAATGAAATTTTTTGCTCAAACCCCTTCTTGACATTTTGATCTAAATCAAGAAGAAAAGTTCCAAGGGTAAGACAAGTTTTTCTTATTATAATACTTGGGATTGTAATGAGAAATATGACCTGAGAAATTGAACTTTAAATTTTAGAGTTTGGTATATAGAAGTAAAGTTCATAAAAATGCATAAAGAGATAGAAGGAGAAGAAATAATTTTGAATTAAAAGAGCTACCTATGTCATAATTTCTTGTTTTGTTTCTTGTGACTTAAGTTCACACATTTTTGAAAAGCAATATATTCAAAGACAATGTATTGAATTTACTACTTATTTGCCTTTGAATATGTGTTAATAATGTGAATGCAGAATGTTTATTCTTGTGAATTCTGGTCGATACACTGCTGTGACTGTATCTGGAATTTCCTTACCTTGATTATAAACATATAAAAATGATAAAATATTTCATACCATCTATTCTTATGAAATAAAAAATGGAACTGAAACAATAGATCTCAGGCAACAACAATAAATAAAGTTTGAGCCACAGTTTTATTAATTTTCCAGATCAAAAACTGGTAGAGGTTGTTAAGGAACTGACTCTATCAGAGGAAGTGATACCAACTATTTTGCATAGTTGGCGAGACTTGTGTTGAAATCTTAAAGCACTCACAAAATTCGATGTAATAAAGCTATAATCCCCTGGGCTGCTCCAGAATAACAGGAGGGAAGAGAGGTGTTCACCCAACTGGGACCAGAGCTAAAGCATCTAGATTCAGGAGTTAGAAATGTGACATCTTCACAGGATGAGAGCCCTGAAACTCTGATACAAGAAGTTTTCCTAAATGTTGGATCCCAATTTGCAGAGGGAAAACCAATACACATAGAGGGTGAACATGGAGAGTGGAAAATACATGTGTACACACATTCACACAAACATTTATTCCAGATGAATTGGCATAGCAAAGCCTAAGCACAAAGAAAAACTAATAACTTTGAAAATCTTTAAAGAATTCAACAATGAGAGAATTCACTTATGAAGGTGTACAGATAATGTAGCAATGTTCTGAAAAAGACTGTAAACTAAATCTCCTTTAACTATTCAGAGCATTAAAGAAAAATAATATTCATAAATCACTAACAGGAAATTAGGAAACAAAGCACAAGTAGATATAAATCAGGAGGGAGATGAGATATAAAAGTACCATTTAGAAATCCTAGAAATTTAAAATGTTGTCAAAAATAAAACAGATGTGATCGATTTTGAATGAGACACAGTAATAGAGAATATCATTGAACTATAAAGGAATCATAAGAAAATGCCCAGAGTATAGAAAAAAATTAAGAGAAACAGAAGATAGTTTTATATTCTTCAACATGTAAATAAGAGCATTAAAACAAGAAAAAAAATGGTAGAGAGATAATGTTTAGAGAAGTAATGGCATAGTTGTTTCCTGAATCAATGAAAGATGAATCCTCACACAGAAAACCACATAATATTAATCAAGGTAAATAAACATAAATACACACCAGAACATATTGTGAAGTCACCAAAGATGAAAATAATTCTTAAAAGGTATCAAGGAGAAAAATCAGAATGTACACACAGGAATCATAATTACTGTACAGTCTTTTCAACAGTATCAAGAAGTGCCCAAAGGCTCCGTAGTATTATTTTCAAAGGTCTGAAAAAAAAATCAAAGCCAACCTTGAATTTTACACTCAACTAAACTTCCATTTACAGATGTGCATTAAAACAAAACATCAGCTTTCCAATACTGAAATTATTAGCCATAAACAAAGGTTAACACAATTTAACTATTAAATATTAGAATACATAATATAATGTGGATACAGAAGGACTGCAGTGTTAAAAGACAAAGAGACAAACTTGGAAAATTGTATTTTTTAAATTATAGATACAAAATTCTAAATAACAGTATCATATAATATGAATGGGAGAGCTTAGTGAGTGACATATGAAGAGGCCATTCCTAGTGGAGGAAGGCAGAGAATGTAAATGACTTTAAATTTTGATAGAACAGTATAAAATTAAGCATGCCTAAAGACACATTGAGTGGGATTGAGTCACTTATTCAATGCATATTTATCTAGTTCTTAATACTTACCAGGCAGGGTCTTAAGTGCAGAGGAACACTAGCCAATATCCTTAGCTAAGGAAAAAATATAATGTCAAATATTTTAAGAGTGTCAAATATTTTAAGAATATTAATATTTTTTAATATTTTAATATTCTGAAGATAGTCACAGAGGAATGGTACCACCCATCAAGGCTTAAGGCCCTACTTTGACTTCATTGCTCAACTTCTAGCTGCCCAATTAATATAAAAATAAGGGAAAAAGTGGGGAGAATTTCTAGGACCACAGTGATCATGGGGATTATTATTCCACCCCTTTCTTAAGCAAAGTGAGAAGGGTTTTGAGAAAAACATTTGCAAAGATTTGAGATGTTTTCCAGAAGGACAAGACTGTGGCTTGTACCTGCCAAAGCCTGTGCAGCTGCAGAACATCTGCACCAGGCAGGGGTGATACCACGCAACGTATGAGAGTTATTGTGAGAGAATGCTGAGTCCTATGAGGAAAAAAGTGGTGTTTGATATGTACTTCTGAGATTTGGGTTATATTTGAATTGGGAGACATAACTACGTCTAGTGTAGAGATTTTTATAGAGATTTTTTGAAAGTCCATTCTAACAGGACTTGAAGAAAACCTGATGCAGCCCATTAAGAAAGAAGAAGGAGGAAGAGATGCCAAGGATGCTTTCCATGTCTGTCCCAGGTAAGACCATGCGACAGACGACACAGCAAGTAGGTGGCCATTTGCAAGCCAAGGAGAGGAGCCTCAGGAGAAACCAAACCTGCTGACACCTTGATCTTGGACTTCTAGCTTCCAGAACTATGAGAAATAAATTTCTGTTGTTTAAGCCACAAAAACAAACAAATTAACAAATAAATAAAAATGACGGGGTATATTTGACAAAACAAAGTGGGTCCTTAGTTCCACATGAGAGAAAAGAGTCATGGAACTGGCAGGAGAGCACTTAGAAACCGAGAGCCTTAACTATCTTCTAAGATATGATTATTCTCAGTTGTGATACTACATTTATTTTTATTACTAATAAGAGCCCCAATAGTATAATATTGTATATATGGGTTGCATTGCAGAAAATTATGTTTTGAACTTCCCCCATATAAACTTGAATTGACTAATGAGCTGTATAACTAGCAAGATGCTGCCAAATTCGGATCATATATAGTGCACCATCAAGAGTCTTAGGGAGGTGTGAGGCAGAAGAGAGGCCATGGGCTTGGGCATGGCAATGTCACAATTCACTGAGGCCGTGAGATCCTTTGTGGACATTGCTACTTTGCTAAAAGTTGACTCGATGTTATCTGGTCCATTTTATATTGCAAGCTCCTCAATGCTTTCCTTCACTGTTCCTGACAGAATGTAGATTAAGAAGCTGACGTTTTCCTCAAGATAAGAATTATGTATTATCCCCCACACCAACCAACAAACAAAATGGATAAATTAGATCAATTTTGTTGGATTAGGTAAATGTGGTTTAGAAAGTTCATGTAGTTAAATCAAAACCTTGCCAAACCTTTTGTTGAGCGATTATTAAAGAAATAAAACTATGAAAGGTGCTCAAAATCATTAAGCAACAGGGAAATACAAATCAAAACCACAATGAGATATCACCTCATATGTGTCAGAATAGTTATTATCAATAAATTAACAAACAACAAGTGTTGGAAAGAATGTAGAAAAAAGGGGAATCCTCATATATCTTGGTGGGGATGTAAATTAGTGCAGCCACAATGGAAATAGTATGGGTTTTCCTCAGAAAACTAAAAATACAAGTATCATATGATCTAGCAATCCCAGTTTTGGCTATTTATCCAAAGGAAATGAAAACAGGATAGAAACGAAATATCTGTAATCAATGTTCAATGCAGCATTTTCCCCAATAGTCAAGACAGGGAAACAACCTAAGTGTCCGTCCGTCAGTGGATGAATGGATAAAGAATATATGGTACATATAACCCACGCAATACTATCCAGTCATGAGAAAGAAATCCTGCACTTTTTAGGAAACAGAAATCCAATGCACAGAAACAGATACGAGGAAAGGCACAGTGGTTGCTAAGAGCTGGGGATGGGAATAACAGCTCCAAGAAAAACAAAGCCTGAGGAGCTCATGTAGATATGGTGACGATAGTTGGAAATACTGTACTGTACAGTGGAAATGTGCTAAGAGAGTAGACCTTAAATATTCTCACACACAAAAACATAAAGATAAAATATGAGGCGATGGATGTGTTAATTAAATAGATGGGGGAAATTATTTCACAATGTATACATATATCAAGTCACCACAATGTACACTTTAAATATCTTACAACTTTATTTGTTAATTATACTGTAAGAAAGCTGAAATTAAAAAAAAATAAACTAAAGAAGAAATAGCACTAATCATGAGATGTCCTACTAATAAAAGCTGTAAAAATTTGTATAATTTTGCTTAGTATCTCATAAAATGTATTTTCAGCTTATCAAAACAGAGAAAGTTTATTTCAGAGAAAAAATATAAAGCAGGAAAACTTCTCTGAAGAATTGTGGGCAGAGAACAACTCTTTTTTTCTTATCATTTTTTATCATTGTTTGAATACAGTTGTCTCCATTTTCCCAGAACCACTCTCCCCTGCCCCACCCTCCTTCTTTCCCCCTTTTGTCTTTGTCCGTAGGTCCTTTATGCATGTTCCTTGACAACACTTTCCCTTCTTTCCTCTGTTATCTCTTAATGATGGTACATGGTAAAGTAAAGTTTTGTTTAAAAATACATCATTAAAAACTAACAGAAAAAGGGGTGTAATAAGGCTGTAATAATTATAAGGCTGTAATAATTCCTAAAATATGATCCTAAAACAAATAATCTCTTGCCTGAAAATAAAATTAAGGGTAGTTATAGAAAACAAAATTATTTTTGTATAACTGAGTAATGATCTAAGATTCATACATAATTCAATATTTTTCTTAGAGACCCTCCTCCTGCAGATGCTTTGCAGAAAGCAATCAGGAGCACATGCAAAATCGGGCAAACGCACTGTGCAAGAAGGAAATCGTGGTTGTGGTCAAGGGAAAAGAATCCAGAGCCAGAGGACAGGGCATTGTCAGGTTATTTCGAGTATATATGCTCTTTTCTGAGATGGGATTCTCAGAATGTCTTATTCTAAAGCCACTAAAATTTTAATTAACTCAATTTCCCTCATTCTGATTCCAGGCTCCCAAAGCAACCATCAACTTATGAAGCTCAATCAAATAGCCTTCAAATATTTATGATCTCTCTAACTGCGATTTCTAGAAGCGAATTATTACTCTCAGTCCTGATTTTTTTTTGGGGGGGGGGTTCCCATGATGTTTGAATAGTGACAGAGTTTGCTGATAGTATATATCTTGGTGCACCTGTCAGTATCAATATTTTAGTTTTTACTGTAACTTTGGTAGTTTAGCAATCTATCCTTTACCTTAGTTTTTGGATATTTTATTGAGCATGACACAGTCCTCTGGCTCAGGCCTCATCACCCATGGGTAGATAAACAAGCATCTAGGAACCTAAAGTGATTTTACCAAATTGAGGTCCTGTTCCATAATATCCAGCAGAGCTCAAACCAACTTCCTTGAGAATTCCGTGCTCCTACTTCCTGATTCACTCCACTAATTTACAAATTCTTGTTTCTCAATAAACTAAAGTAAACAAAGAAACAAAACAAAAAACCTATGAGATTACATTTGAGGATATGTGGTTGGTGGTAACAGAGCTAGAGGAAAGAGAACTAACATTTTATGGAGTATCTACCATATGCCATACACTGTGCCCCATTATCTTACACAGAAAATTCTATGTAACCCTTTCTTTTTTCTACATAGATTTAGAGCAGCAATTTTCAACAAGTGTGCTATAAACGTTTTTAAAACATGCAATACCTGACTAGTTAGTCAGGGTCACTGACCTCTTTTCCCCTAGAATGTCAAATGAAAAAAATGACAACAGCCAGCACAACGGCCCTCCAGTGGGAACGCCCTGTCTTGAACCACAAGTACACAGGTCGTGTAACAGAGTTGTGTGTCATTGGTCATGTGCATAATATATTTGCATCTGATTGGTTATTTCTTGATACCAGAAATTCTTATATACAAGTATAAGCACCTGTTTTTTTTAAAAAGTCACTTTTGAGCAAAAAGCGTAGGTAATTACTAGTATTTTTTATACACCAATACAAACTATAATTTTTGCCAGAGCAGCAAAAAAATATTGTTTTAGTGTGCAATGGAATTTTAGTAATTAGTTTATGTGTGTCCTGAGATGAAAACGGTTGAAAATCACTGGTTTAGAAGGTTACATCATAGGCCTCACTAGAGGACAGAGGAGTCATACCCACATCTGCATAGGGTGACTTCTCAGGCCACCTGCAAATGGAGTTAATGCTAAAGTGTGGCCCCTCTAATATCCATGTTACAATGAACTTGAGTGCTGAATAAACACACAGGTCCCTTCCCCACCACACACAAAACCCATACACACAACAGCTCTTCCCTACCCTTCGCCCTCTGAAACAATAAAACAGTGAAGTCCAAACCTCCAGGCTGAGATTCTGAAACCTGCGTGACTAACAAGTAACCCCAGGTGATTTCTGCACCCACTGACGTCTGACATCCACTGCTATAAACGGCCATCCCTGCAGAGAAGGGACCAATGTGGAAAAATGTCATTGACACTGTCCTCAGTTACCCTTTCCTCAGTTTTTTCTTTGTTTTTGCCTCTTTTTTTCATATCAGGCATACATTAAAGTTTCTTTTAGTCAGTCCTGACTTATAGTCCCTTTGTGGTTATAACTCATCCCAAACACTTTCAAAATGAACTGCAGCAAATCAATAAATCAATGTAATTAAATTACGACCATAAAGAATATTACTCAATAGTATAAGAACTGTAACTACTTGCCCTAACGTGTGTATCTTTCCATTTCCTATCCTGGGAATAGATATAACTCTCGTGAACAATTTCAGAAAATATCTTGATAGAATCTCAAGATGTACTTGAGCAACTGGTACACAATAATGATGACTGTGACTTAAAGCTCTCTGGGGGCCAATCACGGGGCCATAAAACATGCTTAAATCCAAAAAAAAAAGAAAACACAAAAGGAAACCACCACAACAAAAAGGCTGGTGAGGAGTCTGCAAATAATAACGTGAGGTATGTCAACAGTTTCTCCCAATTTTGAAAAATCCACATGTATTTAGCTTAGGCCGGATAAAACAGAATTACTCCCAACAGAAGGACATTTGAAGTTTCTTTACCTATTTTACATCTTCCAGATATTAAAACTTGAAATACTTAAGCTGTTAGTACAGTATAATCTGCTTATGTCTGGTGCATTGAATTTTCTTCACCAGATAATACTGAATTCAGTTTTGTCTTCCCTGGCACATTGTTTGGAGTTTCCATAGCCGTATCCATTTTTCCATTGTCTCAGGATCTCAAATTAGAAAGTACATTGAACAATTATACAATACAGACACCAACCTTTATAAAACTGCCTCCAAATCCCATTTTCAGATGGTTTCTATCGTATCTGAAAACTAAGTTGTTACAGTTTAAAATTGCACAAGGGCAGGATGACAGTTCTATATATATGGAAAGAATGGAACGGACAATGACAATAGCTTCTTTAGGCCAGGAAACGGTACAATAGATCGTTCTTTTCTACACATTAGTGCAGGTAGACTGAAGATATAGCCTTTGTGGGTTTTGGGGATTTTTTTGTTTCTGAGTCTCATTTAACTTGATGAATTGACACAAGCCTTAGACAATTGCTGAGATGGAAAAAGACTGGCAAAATGTGTCCATAGGTACAAAAGTATGACCCTAAATCAAACTGTGAATGAGCCCGCGGGAGCACTGAGGCACAGGAGTATCCTTTGCCCTCATTCGGGGACAATTTCCTCTTCAGGACTGAGCACACCGTCTATCTCTTCTCGGCCATAAAGGGTTTCCAGGAGAAATAACGTGTTAGTAATTGCACGGCCTTGTCCAAAGCACAGATGCTGACATTTCAAATTCCAAGGACTGTAATAACGGAAAGCTTGGGAGACAATATCCCAGCATGATGTTAGAGGTTGATTGTTCTCACGTTTTAATGACCTTTTGTTAGAAAGCGGATTAATTAATTTGAAAGACACAATTAAAACTTGAGAGGACTTGGGAGAAAAGCAGAAACTCTGGAAATGAGAGCTTTTTTTTATAAGAAATGAAGAGAAATGTACATATATATATTTTGTGCCCACAACATGTACTGTGAGCACATACGCAGCTCTGTTTTCTCAGAGAAGTAGGACTAAAAATTCACAGAGATGTGCGTGAAAAGAGGTGAACATCCAGGCTCCCTTGTGTATTTTATTAATAGAAACATTGAGTGCCTTTAGACACAGTGCAAAATATTGCAGCAATTTTAAAAGATCAATATGAAGATAGCAGTCATGCATATAAAATCTGATGAGCTATATTGGCTCCATGATCAAATTCCATTCCCATGTGAAAGAATATATTTGGAAAGTGGTAAAAATCTATAAATAGAAATAGGCATTTCCACTCATTCGAGGACCAAGGAAAAAATGACTCCAAGGTTTGAAACAGTGTTTATTTGCAATAGTACTTTCCTTGTCTAATAAAATGGTAACATGAAAGTGGTCATAAATTGCACATTTTGCTGGCATGTTAGTGGATATTTTTATAGCTAAAACCCAACACTCAGGTCTCTTGTAAGGAGACAGAATAGAGCAAGGCATTTACAGTGTTCTTACACTGGTCAGTGGAAAAGAAAGGTTGTACATCTTTTATTCTGCTTCAGAGAGAGTTCAATGACTAGAAATTGGCTCTTTTCCTAATTACTCTCCTATAATCAGGTGACTAATGCAACTCCAGAACCTACACCATCCTACAGAAGACACAACAGAGGTTAAGCGATTTTGTCCTACATCCAAGACAGCTTTCATAGAGCTTTATTGTTCCTTCAGTGAATTGAGTCATTCACACAAAAAATACACTTTCACTGTGTCCAAGATATATATCTAAGGTATTAATCTTCACTGCACCAAATTGAAATATGGAAGAAAAATGTAAACCACACTGATGCGAACAATTGTAGAATCTTGCTGTTTAGGAAACCACTTAGGTTTAACCAGATGCACTGATAAAGGAGACAATGAAAAAAAATGAAAACCTTGAACGTGGTGTAGTAGTCAATTAAATTAATGTCATCCGCAGTGACTTTCTTTATATTTAAGTCAAAATGACTATATGAGATAGTGGTACGTTTATTTTTATTCATTCTAGCATTATAAGTGAGACCTGGTAGATGAAACCTCTAATCTTGGTTTACTTTGTAACACAATCTAATCTGCATTAATTTTTCTTAAACTCAGTTATTCCAATAAGTGGAGTCACAGAGATTCATGGAACACATGGGTCAAATTCTTCAGCATGTTCAAAACAATGCAGCTGTATTCAAAAGCTGGCATTACTATGGGAAGTTTGACTTCCCCATGGATGTGATATTGGTTAAGCTTTTTAAATAAGGTTGCTGCCATTGTCACCGTAAAACAAACAACATAGGGCTGAAGAGATTAAATGCACCAAATGTGGCAATACAGTGCCTAACAGCTCAATACTTGAATAGCATCTGTGTACTAGACTAAACTACTATCTTTCTTGTGTGTTTGCCATACAGCACGTGCTTATATCAGCAGTCAAATCACTCACATTAACTCAGTCAATTTATTGCTTCTGCCTGCAACACACTGATTTTTAATGTACTATTTTTATAATTGTTTTCTAGGCCTGAAGGCTTGGCTAGACCTCGGCAATGCCTTCCTGGTAGCTTGTTATTTTCTCCTTGTAGGATTCTCTGTTTCTGATGGGGTTAGTGCTTTCTAACACTTTGCTGTTACACAGATTGCCAGGTCTCAAGCCACACTGGAGCCAAGAAGGAGACAAGAATGCAGCTACACAGTTCTGCTGACATCTTCCTGTCTCATTTCATTCACAGTGTGAACTCCTGGAGTTTCACAACCATTTGAAATTCAAAGTCGAATGCTAAGAGCATACCTTCATGAGAATTGGCACCAGTGAAAAAGTTTGTCAAAACTGCTTTGACACTGAACCACTGAACATTTTCAGCACAAGCAGAAAGTTGACACCGTTGATAGACAACTCATGTGCCAACCGAAAGGAAAGATGTCAGATCCAGTACATTTCTTTCCTTGCAGTAACTGTGATTTCCACTTTACACCTATATGAAATAGTGTTCTCTGAACTATGTTTCGTGGAATCATTTTTTTTGCATGAGAGGTTTGTCCGCTCATACTTCCTTTAAAAAATGGGCATGCATTTTGGAAGACTGCTAGTGACTTTGAATTTCAACAGAGATAACAAAAATGATTCATGTACCATGACTCACCCCTTTTAAAGGCACTACTTGTAGAAACTACATCCTTAAAGCTTCTTACAGATGCATTAAATATTAATAAACATTTAAAATCCCCATGAGATATGATTTTTTTGTTCACTGATAAAACTGTAAATGATCTTCTACTTTATGTCTACAATTCAAAATAAAGTTAAGAGACTGCTAAGACGTGGATTTTTTAACATTGAATTTGAACATACTAGTTCTAACATCCAGTAACCACAACTTGAGTATCAATGGCAATTAATTCCACTTTGATATTTATGATTTTCTGTAATTGTCCCTTTTGTTTCTTTAAATAAATAAAAATTAAAATGTGTTACTGTATTTGTACACTTCTTTTATAAATAAATGCATTCTTTTTAACAAAATGTATGCTTTCATCTGATAATAATTTGAGACAAATAGTCATAGTCTGAACCATCTAAAATATTTTGCTCACTATTGTTATTCTTATTTTTGCTCAGAATACTCTTCAGACCCTCTAATCATCCCTTTGGTTCATTTATTATCTGTCTCCCCTCATTAAACTCTAAGTTCTATCAAGGCAGGACCCTTTTGTAACATGTACAAAGCTGTGCTTAGGAGGTATTTAGAGAATATTTGCTGAGTGAATAAATAAACGAATGAGTCCTAGCTGGTGTGGTTCAGTGGATTGAGTGCCAGCCTGTGAACCAAAGGGTCATTGGTTTGATTCCCAGTCAGGTTACATGCCTGGATTGCAGGCCAGGTCCCCAGTAGGGATACTCAAGAGACAACCACACATTGATGTTTCTCTCCCTTTCCCCTTCTCTTCTCCCTCATCTAAAAGTAAATAAATAAATAAATAAATAAATATTAAAATAAATAAATAAATAAACAAATGAATTCAGTATTTAGACTGAGGTTAGTCAACTAAAGTCTTATCTACAGGTTGTGGTTTCGATCTCCCATCAGGACACATATAAGAATCAACCAAAGAACACATAATAAGTAGAACAATAAATTTCTCTCTCTCTTTCTCTTTCGCCTTCTTCCCTATCTAAATTCAATACATTAAAAAAAAGAATTTAAAATCAGAATTGGTCAGTTGCACATCAAATATCAATTTGGAGATATTCTCTAATATTAGTCACACATATAGGGGACTCAGGATACTAAAATTAACAAATTAGTTTTCTATAATAGCATCAGAAATGCTTGAGTAATCTAGAACAGAACTGATAGGAATATAATGTGACCCACATATGTAATTTAAAATATTCTAGTGACCTCATTAAAAATAATAAGAAAGATGTTATAAAATTATTGTATTCCCCAAAATTCACATGTTGAAACCTTAAATCCCAATAGATGGTACAGGGAGGTGAGGTCTTTGGAAGGTAGGTATTAGGTTTAGATGAGAGCATTAGTGTGCGATTACCACATGGGATTAGTGCCCTTGTAAGAAGAGAGTCTAGAGCTCTTTGTCCTCTAAGTGAGGATACAGCAAGAAAGAGTTTGGTCTGCACACCAGAAAGAGGGCCATCATCAGACGCTGAATGTGCCGACACGTTTTCCTGGCCTCCAGAACTAAGAGAAATAAATGTTTGTTGTGTAAGTCACCCAGTTTATGTATTTTGTTATTGCAGCTGGAATTGAGTAAGATAGTTTGATAAAGTTAATTTTAACATATTTTATTTAATGCAGTATTTTCAAAATATAATTTCAACATGAAATTACAAAAATAGTATCAATGAGATTACATTCTTTTTATATCCTAAGTTTTCAAAACATGTGTAGTTTATAGTCATGGCACATTTCAATTCAGAGTAATTTACAATCACATGCTCAATAGCCACATGTGTTGGTAGCCATTACATGGGGTAGAACAGAGTTAGAAAAAGGAATTATTATTGGGGCTAGATAGTGCATAATTATAAGAACTGATGGAGGCATCCATGAAAAATTTAAATTTTGTGTTTAACGTGAAGCTTGACGTCTCTAAGAGGATGTTTTTTGGATGACAGTGAAGAAACAGTGGAAGACATAGGAACAAAGTGCAACCCACGTAGGTTTCTCACCACCTCCAGCCGCGGGGCCATCAGTGACTTGCAGGTCAGACTGCTTCCATTCACCGCGAACCCACCTACCCACTCACGGGGCTCAAAACCAAAGTTGTTCTTAGAGGAGAACGTGTGGGAGGTGGGGTGGCCACAGGTTCAAATGCTGCTGCACACGCATAAGGTTACATAACAAATCAGTGACACGTGCCAGCTGCCAAGTGTTTGAAGGCCTGCATCAAGCTTTAAAACATAGAAATATGGCAATTGTTTTAGTTCTGCCTTCCAATCTCATGAAAAATATCTTTTGTCGCTAATGTAAACCTCAACCTATACAGGGAATGAATTCTGGGAATTGTAGTTCCAGCTTAACTATAATATAAATGCATGATAGGCAGGTAGGATAGCTTACTCGAGTGTTTCCAAGCCCTATCAAAATTGAAATTACTCTTGGAAATATCACCTCAATAATATTGCAACACAGGGCTTGAAACAGATGTTCTAACGTAGCCTCCTGTAGTGCAGAAAGAGTTTTTACACTGAGAAATTAATGCCTATGGGGGCTTTTATGGATATATGTTTTCCCTTCTCGTGCTTTTTCTTCCTCTTCTTTTTTTAATCCAAAACTGTGTACATCAACACAAAATCATTTAACCACAGAGAGCCTGAAGAGTATAAAGAATCAACTACATAGCCCAGGCAGGACTGATGAGTGCTAATTGTACTTGTCAAAGTTCTACCGTAATATTTAAAGTAAAAGTATCATAGGCTTTTAGAACTAGAAATGGTTTTTCAAGTTATCAAGTTGAATTTTCAGATAAGGTACCAAGACCCAGACATATAAACTGAGTAACCTCAAATCATTTGATTATATGGCAATATTGCAAAAAAATAGGACTGTTTTCCAGAGATCTAATATACTATAATTGAAATAAAATGAGAAAAATAAATAAGATCATTCAATCAAACAAAGATTATTTACCTGGTTAAAGTTAACTCACCACAGAAACATAATTCTTGTACATAAAATTACTACTCACATTACTGTTAATAAATTACCAATGTAATGGGTACAGGACATTTTTAGTGACAACTAGCTTAAGGCACATCCTAGCAAGGAAAAGATAAATGTTCAAGAGGTATACTCTTAAGGGCAATAGATTTAAATAGAACATAGCATGAATAATTAAGATTAGATAACCTCTCCCCACTTTCCATCCTAGTTGTTTTCTTTCTTTTTTATGTATTTATGTTTCCCTGCAGTTTTCCTACTGGAGGAGATCTTCACCCGAAGGTCTTCACTTTCCGGACTTCGGGTTGAACCTCAAGGGGAAGAGGTGAAGCTACTTGGAACACTTGAGATGAAAGCAGGGTGGGAGAAGGTATGTGCCTTGATTCCAGTTCGTTTTTTCTGCTCCTGAGTGTTGCATTGTTTGGCAAAGCCAGAGCCTGAGGAGCTGTGTGCCATTCTCTCTCAGCTCCCAGGCAGTACAGAAGGGGTCCTCCTCCTGATCAAGCTTGTCTGTGAGGTCCCCATTGTGAGGGAAAAGTGGCCTTGCAATGAGCATTACAGGGCACACTGGAAATCAAATGGAAGTTGCAGCCAGGCCTGAGAAGATCTGAAGCAGTATTAAAAATTGAAGTAAGAATATCAACATTAATGGAGACCCTCTCTTCTGAGAGAACAGAATTTGAGTTACTATAGTTTCTGGCTTCTCATCAGGTTAGCAATGGGGACAGAAGTCAATGAAACCCCAAGGCCAAAAGCAATAACAATCTTCCCAGTAAGGTGACATATTCTCTTGGACAGAGGAAGGGGAAGAAAAACACTGTAGGATGGGAGACATAACTCAGGTGAGAAATCGGAATTTTGAAATGGTCATATATTTACCCTAATGGGATCGTGTTAACTATAAAAAAGCAATTGTAAGCTGTGAGCAAGTGTTGCCTTCCATTGGGTGGGTTACTTAACTCCTCAGGGCCTTAGTTTCCCATGAGTAGAATGAGGATCATCATACCTATTGTGAGGGGAGTTTAAAGGTAAGATTAGTTTTAGTGTTAGACAATGAGCTTAGTTTTTTTTTTTCCTATGTGAGAATCAAAGTGAGTAAATTTTCAACCCTGTGATAGGAGTATGATGAGGGAGTATGCTGAATTTGATCAAGTTTGCATGGTGAGTATGAACATGAATAGTTTTTTGTTTGCTGCCTTAGAGGATTAGAAGGGCTTGATGGAGAAAAAGGATAAAGAGGTGCGTGAGAGCAAATGAGAGCGAGAAGGACCACTTTGGAAGAAACTGAAAACTTGGCAAAAGCAGATGCTTAAGGGATAGGCCCAGTGTGAGCAGAGGTGTGTTTAGAATGCAGGGTTATACAAGCATATATTCTACTCATAAATTAAGTATTAATTTATCATAAAAACATCTGCCCACTCAAATGTTTCAAATTTATAGAACACAAACAATCTTAACCTATGATATGAACCATTTCCTGCCACCTTATATTTAAGAACTTTAATGTAGCTAACGAATATTGTTTATATTGATATGAGTGACTATCTCTTTTTTAACATTGCAGAAGACGCATTTATGCTATCATAAACATTTTAGAACCATCATTTTTAATGACTTACAGTAATGATTATATAACATCCAATAAGATGGTACTATAATTAACTTACTGCTATTTCTTTCAAAGAACTACATTATTTAGAGACCATAATGGCCTTTTGATGTGTCATCTTCGTTAGGTTATCATCTCCAGTTATTCGCTTACTACATATTGATGCTGTGAAGGCATTTTGTAGATGTGATTAAAATCCATAATCAGTCGACAGGCAGGAAACATATCTTGATGTTCAGGGTTGGGTCTGATTTAATCAGTTGCAAGTTCTTTAAAATGGAGCTGAGGCTTCCCCTTCCTGTGTGCAGCCGCCTTGCCTGTGCAGCCTGCCCTTCCTGACAGTCGGCCTGAAGGATTTCAGACTTGCTTAGCCAGCCCCTGGATTGCAATTGTGTAAGTCAACTTCTTGCAATAACTTTCATTATACGTCTCCCACTGGTTTGTCTTTTCTGATTGAACTGTACTGATGCAGGGAGTAAATTTTTCTTTCTAGAAACAGTATTGCCACAGACTGGATGTTGAAGTAGAGAATAAACCGAGAGAAGCTCATCAGCCTAGTGACTGCAGAAAGTGCCTAGGAAAACAACAAGCTGAACATTTGAAATCTCTCAGAAATACCCATAAGTACTAGATTTGAAATGTCAAAGAAACTGAAATGCCAAGGTAATTGCTAACGTGCTAACCTAGCCCTGTCTTGCAGATGAGGAGGGAAGAGTAAGGGAGAAGGAGAAATGGAAACAAGTTCTAATTGATGAATATAGACCTGTTCTTCAAATTTAGAGTGTCAGGGTAGGCAAGACGGAGATTTTCCTCCTGGCACCATAAAAAGCCTGCAACGCACTGCAGCCTCGCGGACGCACTGAATCAGCCGGAAACCATTTCCACATCTATTGCAACTGGACCGCATGGATCGCCTCTCTCCTCTCAAGCTAGGTTCTTATTTCTGAAGAAAGGCAGAACATTTTGCCCCTGAAAATGCAAATAAACTTACCCCCACAGAGGTGCCTGCTCACAGATGATAAATGGAGGCCTTGAAGTGTTTCCTCTAGTGAATTACATATTAGAATTACACTTTCTATTTCCGGCAACTTCCCATTCTCACCATTTGCTGCTTCTGGCTGCAGAAACTGATTAGGAAGCAAGGCCAAGGGGAGATTTGCAATGATACTGTATTGACTTTTTTTTTAAATAAAGGGAGACATAGCCAGCAGAGAAATGTGTAGTAGCACTCTCTATTTGACTGCAGTTAGGGTCATATCTTGTTTTCTCTGTTTCATAGCAGCAAACCAGGAATACTCTCTGCTTCCTTCTCAATGACATTCAGGTAAAACACACAGGGTGTTAATCATTTTAAAGGCCTGAGGGAATAAAATCAACACTGGGCTGTAGGCACTTTGCCCTTTGTTTGATATCCCTTAAATACCATTAAAAAGAATTCTCCAGAACCTGTCTCATTACAGGTGAGGATGCTGCGGCTCCAGGGACTGCGTCATACCCAAGGCAGAAATGGATTTTAACTAAGGCCTACTCCTTTTTTCTCTGCCATGCTGCCACTTTAAGTAAAATGTGTATTCTCTGAAACTCACATTAAAATGAACTTTCATTTTAGTAAATACACGTATGAGGTATCTTCTAAAAATATTATCTACTGGAAACACTTTTGTGGTACAAATACCATCCTTATTGGCCTTACCCATCCCCCTTTCCATTTATTTTTTTTTCTTTTAATTTTGATAAATACATAAGAGAATATTTTCTTTTCCACATCCTCTCTATTAGCTGTACCTCCTAGGATTTGATAAATCAGGTAAAGAGATCATTTGTTGCAGCTTAGCAAAAGTAATGCCCAGCGCTCTCGGGTACCTGTGTACCAGCTCCACAGAAGCAATTTCCTACTAGTTAGGATAGTTTGATCAGACCTACGACACGGTCGGGAACTACGTAACCAAATACGCTGCTTATGAAAATAAATTCTCTCTTCCTGCTCCTCTTCCCACAACCCAGAGTAATTATAACAATATTTCAGAATAAAAATACATGGTGGGTGTAAAAGACAGTTTTAGGGATCACTATGCAATAGTCATTTAATATCATCCAATTTATTTAGCTTTTTTATAAGTTTGAAGAGTATGAGAATCTCATTCACTTGTATTTAGCAAGTTTGCACAATAATCAAGAGTGTATATCACTGAATATCCTGATTTAAAATAGGAAGTGTTAGCCAAATAGAGGCAAGATGTGAACAAATAGTCATAATGAAATGTTGATATGTAAATATATTTTGTGTATAAGTTATGAAAATCTAAATATCTGGCTCATCTACATGTATTATTAAATCAATATGTTGGACTTTTTATTTATAGATATGATTTACAAATTGTTTATTGTAAGAAATAATTGCAAGAAATATTTCATTTTGATGTTTTTAAAATCTAGTTTGTACTTCAAACATTTAATTTCTGTTATATGATAAAATATAGCTCTCCTAAAGAAAAACCCTCTTGTTTGTTTATTTGTTTGTTTTGTTCAAACATGCCTTCTGCTTAGCCATGAATTCCTGAGCTCTGAATTGTTTTCATTTTTTGCTTTTGCCTTTTTTCTGACAGTGAGCAGATGAACAAAGAACAGGAGGGGTGTAAAGCCCTCTTTGATACCTGAAGGATTTCTAGGGGTTTTTTTGTTTTTTATTTGTTGATGGCTGGGATTTTCTATTTACATCTTTTGCAGAACAAACTATGTAGCTGCCATATCATATCTGTGTCTGGATAACCTCTGGTGCTGGACTGCTGTGCATGGACTAACCCACGAGGGCTATTGACTTGGGCTTCTTACAACACGCTGCTGAGCAGAAGGCAGGAGCCAAGCTCTCCGTGCTTTATCATAACAATTTCCAGGGCCATTTCTAGAATTATTAGGTTTTGGTTTTAAATATGTACACTTTTCTTAGCTGAATTTATATTTTGAATTGCTAATAATAGTTCAGAAGAAGTTAGGGTGAAGGTTTACCTTAGAAAAGCTTTCTAACTAAATAGAAAAATATAATTGGTAGGATGAGGTTTAAAGCCCCTTAAAAGGTTTCATTGTTCTGATGCATTATGAAAAGTGTAATTTGCATATAAACATTTTGTATGACTTTGTATGACAATTAGAATTATTTCCCTTTCATGAATGCGGATTAAGGACTTCTAAGGGGTATCAATGCTGTAATTTATTTATGTTTGAATGTGATGAAGCATAATTTCTTTAAATATTTTTAATTCTTATATTTTTCATTTAGCATCCCATCCCATCTCTAAAGGAAAAAGGAGGAAAATCTTACCATAGAAATGTAGTATATTTGCAACTCTAACCTCAAATCTCATAACCTGGAAGGCCCTAATCTGCTATTCAACTCACAGTGCTATGAGAGAAAACTTCTTGAATGAAATATGGAAATTCAATTTTTAGACTTGTGATAGGGAGTCAAATATGGCTTCCTTTAACAAATGGAAGATACTGAGTTTTACAAAGCTGGATTTTTTTTAAGAATATACTACTGGACACTAAACGTGCCCCTGGTTTACAAATAAAGAAGACATGATGTATTGACCCTCCTTATCAATATCCCTTGTGACTATTAAGTCCTAAAGGCCTTAATCTTAGATATGCAACATATTAGGCAAAATTGTGTAGTGTTTAACAGTATTGTCTCAAGTCAGAATAATAAGGTTGGAATTGCAAATTTGTCACTTTCTATGGATCTTGAGAAATGTAAAAATCTTTCTTGAGCTTCAGTTCCTGTGCCAATTAAATGGTGCCATGGATCTCATTGCAAGAATGGTTCTGAAAGAAAAACAAGAACATTAATTTAAGTCTTTAGCACAAGGCCTGGTACACAGTACAGCTTAAAAGGATTAACGTATATTCATATGCTGAGTAATAAAAATTAAATCAGTTGCAGACTAAGTCAGTTTTTTGTTTTTAATATATGCAAATCAATTTTAAGAGAGGCAAACTTGGTTACAGTTATAGATTATTATATTAATGGCACTCATTATGCGACAATAGATAACTGAGCAGAAAATTTTATTAGAAGTAGGGTTCTAATGTGATAGAAATTTTGAAAGAGGTAGTTAGTACTGGCTTTGGTACTAGGCAGTGAGTGGGCAAAGATTAGACGAGTGGCAAGAAGTCTGTTGGTGAAGGTTGGGGGACCAGCAGACCAAGTGTTAGTGGGAAGTGGAAAGAGAGGGATCGTTACTAGAATCTGAAAAAATGATGATATGGCTGTGTGTGTGCATGTTTAGTAGCAAGATGATTGGCTTCACATTTTAAACTCTAATAAGGAAATTGGTCCCTCTATAGTTTTGGAAATTTATGTCACATTCTAAAAGTTAAAAATCTCAATAATAGAGATTTGTCATGTCTTATTTTCCTGTCTAAACCCATGACCCTTTAACAGATCATAACTATGTTCTTGTGAAAATATCATGAGTTCTTTCAAATAATAATCACTGTTTGTAATAACTTGAATTAAGTTGATTATTAAGTACAAGGTCAATTTCCCTTCTTCTGCTGTTTATCACAATGTCTAATCTTTCCTATTTAAATACCACTATGCCCTTCTAATGCTGATGGACAGAAAACATCTTGGGGAAGGTCTTGTTTACATTTAGGTTTAAGAGAAATCTGGACTTACTCCTCATGAGTGAGCACTCTCTTTATTTTGTTTTTTCCTGTAATGCTGTTCTTAGCAATGGCAAAGACTGGTTCTTCTTTTTACCCTCTTCTTCCCGTTTCCTTCTCTCTTTACCTTCTCTTCACCCTCTCCTCTTCTTCCTGCCCCACCTTCCCCTCCCATCTCCTTCTGTCTCTTCCTTCAGACCCTTCCCCACTCGGTCCCCGTCCTTTTTCTCCTCCTCCTCCTTCTTTTTAATATTCTGAATGCTATTTTTCCTCACCAATCAGAGTGCAAGTAAATTCCATCAATATTTCAATGAATCATATCTTTCACACTTTGAGCAGTACTGGGTGCCAAAAAGTTTAGGACCTGTTCCCCCTTCTCCACCGTTCGATAGCTTGGTGGGTGACTAACGGCAAAGGGTCAGGGTTGAGGGGATTGTGCTAAAAAATAGAATGAATATGGGTTGAGGAGATTATGATTAAAAAATAGATCAAATACATATGGAGCCATTGAGGAATTTTGGTCTAGGCAGTAACATAATGTTGTAAAGACTTAACCACCTCCATCACACTCCATGGTATAAACATGGTTCATAATTCTTTGTTCCTTTATTGCTATTTTTATTGTTATTCTATTACAGTTGTCCAAATTTTCCTCCATCGTGCTCCCCTGCCCTACCTACCCCCCCCCCTTAGATGCCATTTCATTAGCAACCCTTTCAGCATGTACTTGGCAAGAGATCCCATCTAGGTCAGTATTGCACAGATTGAAGTCAATTACCACTTCTCATAACTATCAATAAATCATCTTGCTAAGTACTTAAGTTATGACTGACTACACATCCTTCCTACTGAAGTCAAAATATATGATCTACAATGGGGAAACAGCAAATACACAGCTCTAACATTGCCATGTAGTATAAACATTACAAAAAACAAAATTTTATTGTCTTTGCTTTGGATAGATAATTTTACGGGGCCGAAATAACACTAGAGCATACTCTGCAGAATGACCCTAAGTAACTAGCACAAGAGGAGGGGTCTTTTGGTTTATTACAATAATAGGAAACATCTGTGTTCTAGTAGAACCTGAAGCACTTTCCCTACATCATCCTATCGAATCCTCACTGAAACCTCAGGACAGAAATATTACATTTTCCTGATTTCATAGTGTAACGTGAAAGGTGGAATGAGAAACAACTCTCTGTGTGCCAGATTCTAAATGCTTGTTTTTTTAACCAAATTAATGCTTATGGGAGTAGTTGCCGTGCAGCATATGCATATGCAAGAGATATAATTGATTATAATAATTTATAGTAAGTTTTAAAACTTTTTAAATTATATGCAAAATCAAACCAAAGTGATACTATATAACTAGCCTAATTAAAAAAAAAACTATCAGACTATTTAAATTATTATACCAATGTATGTAAATCTTTCTACAAAACCTGGAAAGCAGTTTATTGTCATGTAAAAATTGAAATTCTAAATGAAACCTTGGCTGGTGTGGCTCAGTTGGTTGGAGCATTGTCCAGCAAACCGGACTGTGGCAGGACGGATTGGGCTGCAGGCCAGGTTCCCGGTCAGGGCGGGAACTAAGGGGGAACTGGTCCATGGGCCTCTCTCACATTGATGTTTCTCTCCCTCTCTCTCTCCCTGCATTCCCCTCTCTCTGAAATCAGTAATCCTGTTCTTGGGGGACGATAAATAAATATAAGTAAGTAAAATTTGAATAAAGAATGATTTATTTACATTTTTATCTGTCTGTCGTACACACTACACATACATTAATCCAAGTATTGTTTTAAAAATTTTATCTGAACTATAATGATATTTTTTCAAGAAATTCACAATACAATATTAATCTTTAAGGATATGAAGTATTCAAAAGAAAATTTCAATAGCTAAAAATATAATGCAAAAAGTATTAGATGCAGCTGTGAATATTTAGTAAAAATTATTTGACTAAAATGCATAGTATAACAAAAGATAAGCAAAGGAAAAACACCTTTTAATTATAATTCTGGAACAAAATTTGAGTTGCCCCATTTACTCCTGCAATCTTCTGATATCTGCCACTTTACTAGGATCTACGAAAATTATAGTAACCCCTGCAGTGCCCATATCTGCTCCTCGTGTCCACCCTTCCTTGCCTTTTCCCCTGCATTCTTTACAGAGTGTTTGCACCAGTAGATATAAAGCTCTTTCCTGACACAGACAGTGTAAGGTCATTATTCCCATATCTCTTAATTTTAAAAAAAGTACTATGTAAGAGCAAGATTCAGTTTTTAATGGGGAAGTAGATGATTTAATCTGAAGACTCTTTAAGGTTATACAATTGAAGAAGATGAATTAAATATCAAAAGGAAATAATAAATGCTTTTAAAAATAGCTTATATAGTAGACTGAGTAATCACAGCATGCCAAAATTAATTTGCAGTATATGCATGCACCAGTGATTAAAAGGTATTAGGAGCAATGAAGTGCTCCTAATCTCAGTAGACATGTGGAAGGGGCAGAATAGGTGGGCAGCCACTCAGGAAGCTCGTGGTAAAAGCTATTTGCCAACCAGTGTAGAAGCAGTTTAAACATCTTAACAAATGGCATGCCTTTACCAGTCCTACCAGTGGAATACCAGCTCTGAGTACATGATGTGCATTTTGAATCACTAAGAGGCTTCCAAATGATTAGTTAGAAATGGATTGTCTAAGGAAAATTTCATCTAGAGTCTAATCTTTTATTGACTATTACAATAGTCAATATAATAACATATAAGGGAAATATTACAAATATCAAGGCACTTGAATTAAAATATGCATTGCATTAATTTTAGCATGTTTGCCTGATTCATAGCATATGGATTTTAGCACATTCTACTTGCAATATCCAAAGGATATGTTCATACACTTCTCTTTGAGAAGCAGTGATACTGCTCAAAGGCAAATAAAAATTACCAGTGGAGTTTTTTAAATAACTCTCTAAGTTAAAATGTGTATATAAACTCATTTTATATATATATATATATATATATATATATATATATATATATATATATATAATGAACTTAGGATTTTTCACTTCACACCTATATCAGCTTTCATAAGGTTATACTCCAAATAAAAAAGCAGTCATTTATGGTGCTACCTGTGGTAAGCTCTGCATGGATTGTAACACTCTGCAAAAGAGTATTAGCTCAAAGAACTGAGGATTCGTCTAGGAAAAAAAAGCAAATATATGTTGGGGCCCATAGCAGGCCACCACAAAGTAGCTCACCATAGCATACTGATTATTTCAAATTAAAATCCCTTTAGGAGTAGCAGGAGTGGGTGAAGCTTTCTGACTTTCTTGTCTTTCTAAATGCAGGAAATAAATCTCCCTGCGAATGGTGCCCTCCCTACTATAAAGGATTAACAAGCAATCAGCCTAAGGTGGAGGCAATCTTATCACTAGAGATAGAGAATCCAGAGCTGAGAAGCCTATACACACCAATCCTTGTTAATTTTGCTAATTTACTGCCCTAAGCCTCCATTCTACTTGTTTCTTATTAATAATTTACCCTGAAACCTATGCTCCTTGTCTTGTCAAATCTCCACAGATTTATTTCTTTATGTAAAGTAAATTTATATGGCCTGCTCCCCTTCTCTCACAGAATTATTCTTTTAATTCTTCCAAGTAAATATGATAAAATATGGGATATTCTCCCATTATTCTGTCTTGTACCAAGTTTATTAGTAGCCCAGCCACAAGAATCCAAGAAGGCTAGAAGGAGTAATTTAGAAGCAGGATTTGAAGAAGGACAAGATAACAAAAGGTAACATGTGAGTCATTGAGAAATGAAGGTACATAGATATAAAAAGGTGGCAAATGTTCAATAATATAGAAGTAGAATGTCAGAAGCCAAAAGCACGAATGGGAATCAGGTGTCAGAAACCACTTAAAAACATTAATCAGAGGATTTCCAGGAAAAATGTTGAGTTGAGATCAACTTTCTAACCTTCCTTCAGTCCATAAAGGACTTCTGAAAAAGCCCTAGGGAAGATAAAATGAAAAGAAATCACCCACATGACTAAATCTTCGATAATTTTGCTTGGGTATTAGAGTTTATGAGACAATATTAAAAGAAGATATCAGAAATCACTTTCAAGTCATCCTTTTTGTAATTACAACAACCACCACCAATATGCATAAATATTTGATAATGAAAAATATGTTGTTATGAATATAAAATTAGGTGAGTCAAATGCCATTTTTTTTTTAAAACCTATTTCCTTGGAGTGAAGTAACCCGAAATGTTTTCTAGGCCAAAGATCATTGGCAATCTTTAAAATTCTTACCAGTAATGCCAAATTATCTGTTGAAACTTCTACCAACATACATTCTTAGCAATATTCTAAAGAAAATTTTATTCTTTTCCTATCAAAGCTAAGACCCTATTCAGGTTCTAATGTTGCCACTTAAGTGATGTCTCTCTTAAATTTCAATTTGTTAATATCTACTAATATGAATATTTTTGAGAGGTTTATTGGACTGTTTTTTCATTTTTTCTTGGTAAAATATTAATATTTTTACCCATATTTTAATTGATGTGTTTTTCTCCAGATTTATGTGAAATTTATAATATATTATATAGATTTATATGCATATTACTCTTTTTTGGTGTTTATATTGCAAAATATGTACTTAAAAATTTACCATTTACTTTTAAGTTTATGGTTTCATTGACATGACTTTTCTTTTCCATTTTTATGTAGCTAAATCTGCTATGCCATTAATTTACCATTTCTTCCATTAAGGATGGACTTGCAAATATTTTTACCACTTTAAGATCAAATAAATATGTTCTCAAAGCACTCCATATCTTTAATTATCCAAGCTACACATAATTTATTTTGCTATGATATCTGACTTAGGGATTTAACTTCTTTTTCCAGTAGATCACATTTATTCTAGGGCCATTAATCAGTTATCCTCTAATTTTCCCACATAATTAAAACTAGACATTATTCAGACAAAAAGCATTGGGAAAATTATAAGTTATTACAAATCATGGATTATTTAGGGAGCCGAATATATTGCAGACCTCCAACGTTTAATTCTCAGACCCTTTTTAATGCATATTTGTGTCGGTGGTCACATGGTGTTCAATACCATACATGTTTGATGACCTCCCCAGATGAATGTCTCCAGAGAGCAGCAGACACCATCTCATTTCCAACTCTCTCCATATACATTATAATTGTGTGTTGTGTAAATACCATACAAAATGAACATAGAGATAGTATCTGCCTATTGACATCCCTAGTGGAACATCTATATTCCCTCCCTTCTTTGCCATAGAACAGCCTCTCTGGACTTCCAGGGGCTCAGGTGTCAAACTTTAGCATCATTATCAACACTTCTTTCTTCTATACCACACATGCTCTTTCTTATTGGAGCTCATACCTCAGCAAATCAAAATACTTTCTAAAGATATCAAGATTCTGATCTCTTTCTACTACCCTAGCCAGCAACTGCCTTGGGGCAAACCATCATGACCTTGGACCTGGATCATTGCATTTGGCTCCTCGCAAGACTCTCTACTCCCACCTTTGTATTTTCTTCCCAACTCTGCAGCAAGAATGAAACTTTTTAAACATTAGTCATGTCAAGATTGTATCCTCTCTTTCAAATGTCTGATAGTTTCACATCTTAATGAGTGAAATCAAACTCCCATAACATGGCTAACCGTACTCAGCATTATCTGTTCCTACTTAGCCTCATCAGCCAGTAAGTATTCAAGCCGCCCTTGACCTTCTCACTATCTCTCAAGTACCACAGGACATTAATAATCATGTCCTCTTTCTGAAGCTTTTCCCTCTTTCATTTACATCAAATCTCTGTTCCGTTTCACTGCATTGGAGAGGTTGTCCTAATGATCCCGTATAAAATAGCACCCCCAACCCTGCCCCACTTCTTTTTTCTTCATTTTATTCAGGTTCCTTCAAGCACTTACTACTTATTGGACAATTATGTATCCACTTCACTGTTCATGTGTTCATCCCTGCAGTAGATTGTAAGGTCCAAGACAACAAAACTCAATTATGTTCACATTGTCATATGCTGCAGCAGAGACCGGCACAAAGTAGGAGTTTGATATATAAGTAAATGATTGAATAAATAAAAGAAAGCCTAAATCATTAAGATTAGGAAGAAAATTGATTATTAATGTATACTTTTTATATTCATATACTCGTGTTATTCTTTATTATATGCTAGGGCTGCACTGAAACTTCCTTAAGTCATAGCTACTTAATTATTTTTACATTTCTCTGTTATGTGTAGTATTTGTTTATAGCAATTATGTGTCATTAGTAATATGTTTGGAATTACTCATTCATTTTACTACCAGTTTTGTCATGTTGATTTGCTGGGAACTTATGCTACACAAGGTTTTTTTCTTTCTGGGTTCTAATTACCTATTATGTAACAGAACTTGTTTCTACTAATTGTACTGAGAGCGATCTACCTATACCACATTTTATACTTAATGATATGTTCAACTCCCAAAGAGCAGCATGCAGGTGTAAAGGAAGAAAGAGCTTTTGAGACAATCACAATCTATGGTTACCTGCTGTTTTTAAATTGAAAAGTAACTGAAAAGCTGCAACAAAAATAACGTGCCTGGGGAAAATGGCTTTACATTTCAGTTACAATGAAAAAAAAAATCCAAGGAACCTACACAGGTTGTTATCTGTTCAGTATTTAAAACTCATATTTTTAAAGCAAGATCGTTGTCACGTGCATTTATTGTTTTAAATTGGCTCTCTCAAGAAAGCATTGAATTTATATTTATGAAGACATTTATTGCACAATAAATGCCAAGTAAAGATTATTAAAAATATCTTTATTGGAGTCTAACAGCAATAAAAGACATTTTCCATTAGTAGTATAATTAGCTCATAATTATGTAAGCAATAAATGCATAATTAGTTTTTTTATTCTTAATATATTAATTTTGTATACAATATTGGCCATGAAGCTGTAAATAATAATGACAAATTAAATAACCATTTCCCTGTGTACTGAATATCAATTTAATTGAAGGAACAAATACAGGATGGTACAAAAGTAGGCTTACAGTTGTTTTTATGGAAAATAATACAATAATTAAATAATAATACAAAAATAAACACTGTGTCTTGCATACTCACAACTGTAAGTGCACTTTTACCCAACCCAGTATTTCAAACATGTAGGAGAATTAAAGAATTTTTTCACCATATATCTGATAGAGCTCTTTTGGTGGATCTGAGAGGATAGATTATACTTTCCCATATTTGAGCAGGTGAGGAGGGGTGAGGATAATATTTTAGAGTATGCAAAAATCAATGTTACAATTAAAACTCATTACTGTCTCATTAAGTGAATTAATCTCTTCCCCCTCAAAACAACCTATAAAGCATGAGATGGATTACTTAAATGTTAAATAAAGATGTACATTGCTCAGGTCATCGCAGTTTTAACATTTTATTTCTTACTTTGGTGGCAAAAGACAGTGCTCTCTTGGTAGTCATAGGAATCACTTGCTTATGAGCTTTTCTAGTTTTAATATCACAGTATATTCCTCTAGATACTACAGTTTAATCCTGTTAATTTTTTAAATCTCTTTTAATCTGCTATTCAATCTGCAGATTCTCACTCCATCCTTTGTTGTTGTCTTACTATTGATGGAAAAATAAATTCTTCAGCATTTCACAATCTGAAATTTGCTGATTTCGTAATCATGAAATTTAGTTTAACAGTCCTTTCCAGAGGCTTGATTAGACTGTTCTGTCACTTTATCAAAGCTACACATGACGCTTTAAAAAATATTTGTATATATTTTTATTTGGGAAGCATATTATGTCTGCCTGCTTTATCAAGTTAACAACTGTTATTCAATGCCTGGAATCATCAATTATTTAGGATTGCAAAATGGTAATGTTCTAATTCTGACTTTGATGTTAATTTATTAACTGAAATAACTCTATAAAGAGAAGCTTTCATTCATCTATTAGTGTATTTGGCATTATAGTTAATATAGAAAAGGCAAGATAAAGGCAAGGGTTTTCCCTCTACTTACTATTTTCCAATAAAATGAATTGGTTCCCTATTGTCCTCCAAGTCACAAACTAGGCTTTTTCTTTCCTTCCTTTTTTTTAAATAAACTTTTTATATTGAGATAACTTTATGTTCATGTGTAGTTTTAAGAAATAATACAAACAAATCACAGGAACCTTTTACCCTGTTTCCACCAATGAGAACATCTTGCAAAATTATGGTGCAGTATTACAACCCAGCTATTGATATCCACAGGGTCAAGGCGCAGACCACTGCCACCACCACGAAGGGCCTTCCTGTTTCACTTTTAAACCCACAGCCACTTCTGTCACACTCCCAGCCTCTTCATAATCTCAGAGAATGACTAAAATGTTCATGATTTCTATAATTTTGTCATTTCTAGAATTTTAAAGAAATGGAAGTATACAAAAAGTAACTATTTTGAATTTATTTTTTCTATTCATCCTAATTATCTGGACATCTAGGTGTCTATGTGTATCAGTAGTCCATTCCCTTCAATTTCAGGGTAGTATTCCATGTTTTGAAGGTACTACAGTTTATCAATTCACCTCTTAAAGAACATCAGAATGATTCAGTTTCTATGACAAAGCCGTTATTTTTTAAAAATGTTCCTTAATTACTAAATATATGAGGTCTGTCCAGCAGATACCATCCATGTAATACAAAAAAATAGAGACCTTTATCAAAGAAGATACAAGATATAAGAAACATTGTACATAGGACAATGATGCCCTAGTTCATTGGTGCCCTAGTTCAAAGGCAGTGGTGCCTTTGGAACTCAGTTCTCCCAATAGTCATCAGCTCCTCCGTTGTATTTCCCTGAGTCTCATTGGCAATTTGAAATCTCTTCCCTTTCAAAGATGATTTTAGGTTTGGGAAAAGCCAGAAGTCACAGAACACCAAATACGGTCTGTAGGGGGTCTGAGTCACCTGGGTGATTTAATGTTTCTCAGAAAATCTTTGCATCAGATGTGATGCATGAATGGGCACATTGTATGATGAAGCTGCCATTCACCTGTGGCCCATGGCTGCCTTCTGAATTATATGAATAGTTTCTGTGGAGGAATGTTCAAGCTTAACATAAAATTTGATGCAGAATTGTTGCTCTACTTGCTCAGTACACATGCTCACTCAACAGCATCTACTGCCCCCACAGACTAGTACAGTGAAGTCTTCACTGTTCACACATCTGCATTTCAGTCCACTCTCCTTAGCTGCCAGGCTACATCGATGTCACACAAACCATTCTTGTTATATTAAAAATGGCTGGACTTTTCTGGACAGACCTTGTATATAGAGCTTGACATAATACAAAATGAACACCCTTGTAAACATGTGTAGATTCTTAGGAAACTAACAAACTGCTTTCCAGAGTGATTGTGCTATGAGTGGTTTGTTTCTCCATATTTTCTCTGAGATTTGAGGTTGTAGCTAATTTTAATTTTAGCCATTCTCTTAGATATGAAGTGACATCTTATTAGAATTTTAATTTGCACTTCGTTCATGGCTAATGATTTTAACTATTTTTCCATGCACTTATTTGTAATCTGCATATCTTCTATGGTAAAATGACTCATGTTTTGCCCATGATCTAATTGGGTTGTTTACTTTTTTACTATTGAGTTTTGACTTTTCATGTATTCTGGATACTAGTCTTTCATCAGGTATATGATTGGTGAATATTTCCTCTTATTCTATTGCTTGTACTTGCATCTTCTTAACAAGACCTTTCACAAGTCAATTTTTTATTTTAATAAAGTCCAATATCATTTTATGTATAATTTTTGTGTCATATAAGAAATTTCATTTAGAGTTCTTTTCAAAGAATCACTTCTTTGTTTCACTGAGTTTCTCCATTGCTTTTATCTTCCATTTTATTGATTTCAGCTCCTATTTTATTTTTCTTTTAGGTATGAAAGAACTCAGTTTATTGCACAGAAATAACAATCAACAAATGACAATCACCCAATTCCACAGTTTACACTAGGGTTTACTCTTGGTTTTGTACATTCTGTGAATTTAGACAAATGTATAATGACATATATCTATTGTCATAGTGTCACACAGAATATTTTTAACTGAAATACTGACTATTCATGGTTCCTCTCATCTCTCCCAGCAACCACTAATCATTTTACTGTCTCCATAGTTCTGTTTTCAATAATTTTTTTCATGATTTTGTATGCATACAGTATGTAGCCTATTTAGATAAACTTCTTTCACTTAGTAATATGCACTTAAGTTTTCTCCTTGTGTTTTCATGGTTTTATGGTGTATTTCTTTTTAGAACTGAATAATCCATTTTCTGGATGTATCACAATTTATCTATCTTTTCATCTACTGAAGAACATCCTGGATGCTTTCAGGTTTTGTCATTTATGAATTAAGCTTGCTGTAAATATTTAAGTGTCTTTTCTAATATTTGCATTTAGAGTAATAAAATTCCTTTATAGTATTACTTTTTTCTGTCTCACAAATTTCTGTATTTTCTTTTTTGAAATTGTTATCTGATTTTATTTTTTTAGTGTTTATTCTCTATAGTTGTCTCAATTTTTCCCTTTCGCCCCCCTCCATGCAGCTGAACCCTCTCTCCCACAGTCAATCCCCTTTCTGTTGTGCATGTCCATGAGTCATTCATACATATTCTTTGACTAGTCCCTTCCCTTTCCTCCCTCCATTGACCCCTCCCTTCGCCCCTCCTACAGCTATCAGTCTGTTCCAAGTTTCAATGTCTCTGGTTCTATTTTTGTCATAAGTTTATTTTGTTCACTGTATTCCAGTTATAACTGAAGTCATAATGGTATTTGTCTTTTGCTGACTGGCTTATCTCACTTAGTGTAATAGTCTCTAGTTCCATCCATGCTGTCACAAAAAGGTAGGATTTCCTTTTTGTTTCTGCTGCATAGTATTTTATTTTGCAAATGTACCACAATTTCTTAAACCACCCATCTTCTGATGGACACTTGGGCTGTTTCCAACACTTAGCTACTGCTATGAACGTAGGGGTGCATAGGTTCTTTAGAATTGGTGGTTCGGGATTCTTAGGGTATATTCCCAGCCATGGAATATCTGGGTTATAAGGCAGTTCCATTTTTAATTTTTTTGAGAAAATTCCATACTGTTTTCCACACTGGCTGCACCAGTCTGCATTCCCATCAATACTGAACTAGGGTTCCTTTTTCTCCCCAACATCTTCAGCACTTGCTGTTTGTTGATTATTAATGATGGCCTTTGTGACAGGTGTGAGCTGATATCTTATTGTGGTTTTAATTTACATCTCTCTGGTAGCTAGTGATGTTGAGGAATTTTTTCTATGTCTGTTGGCCGTCTGTATGTCCTCCTTAGAGAAGTGTTTGTTCAGGTCATTTGCCCATTTTTTAAATTGGATTCTTTGTCTTTTTTGTGTTGAGTTGTATGAGTTCTTTATATATTTTGGATATTAAACCCTTGTCTTGTGTATTATTGGCAAATATGTTCTCCCATATCGTCATCTCCCTTTTCATTTTGATGATGGTTTCTTTAGCTGTGCAGACAATTTTTAATTTGTTATAGTGCCATTTTTTTCCCTTTACTTCCCTTGCCCTAGGGATGTATTGGCAAAAATAAAGCTACATGAATGTCTGAAATTTTACTGCCTATGTTGTCCTCTAGGACCGTTGTGGTATCACAACTTATATTTAAGTCCTTTATCCATTTTGAGTTCATTCTGGTGAATGGTGTAAGATATGGTCTAGTTTCAATTTTTTGCATGTACCAGTCCGGTTCTCCCAACACCATTTGTTGAAGAAACTGTTTTTACTCCATTGTATGCTTGTGCTCCCTTTGTTGAATATTAGTTGACCTTAGAGACATGGGTTTCTTTCTTTCTTTTTTATTTAATCTTTATTTTATTTTTTTCTATTACCATTTAGTTTCCTTATACCCCCTCCTCTGAGCAATCACCATGCTGTTATCCATGTCCATGAGTCCTTATTCCTCATTTTTATTTGGTTTAATAGAGTATATGATTTTCCTTCAGAGTTCATTTTCACTCTTGAATTATTTAAAACTGTGTATTTAGTTTTCCAGTTTTCAGGAATTTTCCTATCATCGTTCTGTTACTGATTTTTAGTTTGATCCCATGGCATTATAGAACATAGTGTATATTATTTCAATTATTTTAAATTCATTGATATTTTTGTAATGATTTATCTTTGTAGATGTTCAGTGGAAACTTTTAAAGAATGTGTATTATACTGTTGATAGAACATTTTATAAATATTAATTAGATCTCATAGGTTAATTATGTGGTTGAGTTCTTATATATCCTAGATAACTTACTATCTAGTTTTTCTATAAGTTCTTGAGAGGGGCTGCTAAAATTCTGACTAAATTTGTAGATTTGTCTATTTCCTCTTTTAGTTCTATAATATATTTGCATCACAGTGTATTTTGATTTCTGTAGGTTGGTGTATATGTATTTAAGATTGTGATGTCTTTTTGGTGAACTGAGTATTCTTTATCGTAACTAATTTTTATTTCTGTCTTTGGTAACATTATTAAGTTTGAAGTATACTTTCTTGATATTAATATATTTATTCCTGTTTTACTTTCATTAATATTTACACAGTATAACTTTTTCCCTTTAGTTTTAGTTTCAACGTTTTATTTGGTGTATTTACACCATTTATATCAATGTAATTATTGATATGTTAATGTTAAGTCTGCCACTTTATTTTCTGTTTTGTTTGCTCTCTGATTTTTTTTAATGTTCTGTTTCTGCTCTCCAATGCATTACTTGAACAATTTTTAGTATTGCCCCTTAATTTTTTATAGTATTTAAAATTTTTCTCTTATATAACTTTCCTAGTGGTGGCTCTAGATATTTATGAACATGTATAGTTATCACAGTCTGTTGGTGTCATTATTTTACCAGTTGAGTAACATCAGAAACTTTTACCTCCTCCACATTTTAAATATTTTTACCCCCCTCCCTTTATAATACAATCATTTAAAATATTCCTTCTACATATGTTTACAACCACATAATTTTTGCTTTGACTATCAAACCTAATTCTGAAAACTCAAGAGGAGAAAGCCCTGTTGTATTTATCCATATCTTTGTTTACAAAGTTCTTACTTCATGCAGTTCCAAGCTTTCTTCTTTTATTGTTTGCTTTGTCTTTAGATGACTTCCTTTAGCCGTTCATTTAGCATAGGTTTACTGGCAACAAATTTCCCCAGTGTTTTTCTTCTTGTGTGACTATCTTGATTTCTTCTTCTTTCCTGAAGGATATTTTCAGTCAGTACAGGATTCTGGCTGTCAGTACCTTATTTTTCTTTCCCAATAGTTGAAAGATATTGTGCAGCTCGCTCTGGTGAGAAATCTACTATCTTTTTCTCAAACTGATTTTCCCTGTTAAGTATGTATTCATTTTTCTCTGGCTGCGTTCAAGAGCTTGTCTTTTTCTTCAGATTTATGGGCTGAATTATGATGGCTCTGGGCATGGTTTCCTTGGGTTTATCTTATGTACTTATCTTCTTGAATCTATAGGTTTATGGCCAGATTTGGGAAGTCTTCAGTCACTGTTATTTGAGTAGTTTTTCAACCCTGTTCTTCCCTTTCTGTTCTTTCAAGACTTGGATGAATGAGCACTCAAATATCTGTTGTAGTCCTACAGATTTCTGAGTCTGAATTCATTTTGTTTTCTATTGTACCACCCTCTTAGTCACTAATTCTTTCTTCCATCCTTTATATTTGGGTATAGGACCCAATCACTGAGCTTTTTATTTTGATTATTTTATTGTTTATTTCTAAAATTTTCATTTTTTGTATCTTCTATTTCTTTGTGAAGTTCTTAATTTTTTTTCATTTGCTTCAAGTAGGTACATAACTATTTATTGAAGCTTTTTTTTAAATCATGGCTGTTCCAAAATCTTTATCCAATAACCCTAACATCTTAGGTTATCTCAGTGTTAGCATCTATTGACTGTATTTTTCCTTCAGTTTGATATCTTCCTAATTTTAGAAGGGTAAGTGATTTTCAAGTGACACATGAACATTTTTGTATTATATTCTACTTTCCTTGTTCCGATACCATGTCAGAAAAGGAATAGGGGATGCCATGTCTTCATTCCAGAATATGTAGAACTTTATGTTCCTTCATTGGTCTCCATTGGCTCCTAAAGTGGTGTGGCTACTATTACTGTTGGGTGTAGGAGAAACTTCCACATGCGCATGTGGTCTGTATTGAGACCAAGACAGTATTACTGGTAGCAGTAAAAATCCTGACTCTTCATTTACCCCTTCTGGTCCCATCACAGCAGGAAAGAAGAAGGAGACCTAATTATTATTAGATAAGAGTGTAAGCCCACATTGCTCACACGGTCTCCATTATCACAGCGGTGTAGCAGGTCTTGTTACCAGCTGACAGTAAAGTCTTAGCTCTATGCTCTACTTTCTTTGATACCACCCTGCTGCTGGTGTTGAGGTGCCTCATTCATCCTCAACAGAATAGAAGTTGAATATCCCCCCTCAGCTGTTGCTGGAGTGGATAGGGGTGAGGCCATGTTTGTTTCTGTGGTGGATGCCAGAGAGCATTATTTTGTTAGAAAACTTTTGTCTTGCTAAATTGTCCCTTTCCTAATCTCTTGGCTAGAAAGAGCTAACTTTGCTGGGGCTTTGTTTGTCTGTGAATATTGGAATTATTAGGTTACCAGCTTTTTCACCTTCAAGTCTGGAGTGTAAGGTGCAAAAAGAAAATCCAAGGATTTCATCAACATGAGTCTAAGATCACTAGTTGGTGTGACTTCTCATTACCTTTTAAAGTGTTCTTACATGTGTTTTATATCTAATGTCTCTAAAGTCCATGGTTTTTAGCTGTAATTATTACAAAAATAGGGCAAAACAGGTCTATTCCATTTTCTTGGGAGAAGTCTTTTAAAATATATATAATTGATTGAGTCATATTTGATGGATTTCAAATCAACTGCAAATTTTTATTCTTAATGAAGATTAAATTGTTCCAATTTCAACTATTAGGATTCTTGTAAATTCTTGGGTAGATCTGGTGCCATTTGGTATAAATATACTCTCTCTTTTTTAGTCTTAAATGTATAAGTAACCATATGTTACATTCAGCACCAGTCTTATGTCAAATTTTTCTCAAGTAGTTTTGGTCATCTGATGCTTCTTCTCTAACAGATTTTTGAAGGAGGTCTCATGGGGATATTATACTCTGGGACTTGAAGGTGGATGCAGTTTGACTGTGCTCTTCATATGTGAATACCAACATGAGTATATGCTGGGTAGAATAAAAGTAGGTTTACAGTTGTGAGCATGTGAGACACAGTTTACTCTTGTATCATTTATTAATTATTGTATTATTTTCCAAACAAACAACTGTAAAACTACTTTTGCCCCACCCTGTATAAAACTCTTGGCTCACATATTTTTTCTTTTTATTGTCTTAAGTATGCATAGCTGTTTTCGTGGAGTAAACTATTGCTTTTGTAAATGTGGACAATCATCTATTTCTCCCTTAAGTTCATTATATTTTTTTCCCTTGTTCACAAATGAGTTTCTTGTATTTTTCTTTAAAGTCTAGTAATTTTACTATAATCCTTTTGGTGTTTGTTGTTTTATGTTATTGCCCACAGGTGCATGATATGCTCTTTTATTTTTTATTTTGTATGCTACTATTTATATGTTCAATTTATCTCTTTCTCTCCTAAAATATTTGTTGCTTTATGTTGAATATTAGCTTTTTATTTATCTTTTCTTGAAATTTGAAACATTTTTATGTTTTAATCATGTACTTTCTAATGCATTATCTTATGCATTATCTAATGCACTTCCTTAGGCATTATCTATTGAGTGTGTTTGCTTTTGTATTACTTCTAGTTTCATTTTTATTTCCGAAATAATTTCTTTTAAGTTCTAATGCATCTCTGAGCTTATCTAGTGTCTTTAATATTTTTAGCTTTTGCTTTATGTTGTTTCTTATTGTATGTTTTTATTTCAATTTTTTCTACTCATTGTGGTTATAGTCTTGTATGGTTTTGTAGATTCATTTGGCTTGTGAAGATTCAGGAATATTTTTCAATTATTAGGGAGAAAGAGTGGCCAGGATATTTGTTTTTAACTTACCACTCTTTCTTCTCTGTTATTTTTCTGTAGCATGTAAGGATATGGCAGCTCAGTATCTGACCTTCCCCGGCCCTCCTCTTCCTTCATTTTTATCTGGAATTTTCTTTTCTTCATATATATTTTTCTTGTCCTGCTCTAGTTGTACTCCACTCCAATATGTTTTTCTTCAATAAAAAAATATTCTAGAAAAACCGAGGTTGGTTAGTGTTGAACATTCACAAATATTATACTGTTCCAATGTCTGTAGACATGAGCCCAACCAACTTGCATTCTCTCAGCTTTGGATTAAGTGAAATAATTTTCAGTTTTACTTTGAATTCTTGAATTGTCCCCTTTATGTTTTCCAGTAAATATGTTGGCTCTTTTGGGATTCTCCTGTTACTGGCTCCATCAGATGACCTAATGTCTTCTCTTCGATCTTTCTTTGCTGAAGCCAATAGGTCTTGTGTTTCTATCTAGAACTAGTTTTATAGTAAATATTATATGTGGATTTTTCAATTATCCATATTACTTCTCTGTCCATTCTTACATGGGATTTTGGGAGATTCAAGCTCTATGCATATCTAAAACCACATTTGCTAACAGTAATCAAGATAATTGGATTTAAACTTTTTTGTAGTATTCATAAATTACCCTTCAGAATCCCAAGGAAGATACACCACATTCCATTTTTAGCCCCTTCTCTCACACAGACAATGTCACCTAGGAGACAAAAAAAAAAAAAAAAAAAGACTGGAATCATTTCCATCTTGGCAGGTCTTTTCCCGAGAAAGGACTCATCTGTGAGATAAAGGCAAATGAGTAGGGTTTTAGTGGGTATGGGTGGGATGGTGATGCTTTTTAAAAAACAAAATATGGAAAAATGCAACATGATCAGAATTAGCATGCTACCATCTACATTTGTGGAAATAAAATTCATCTTGAAATAAGAATATTTCCCCAAGTAATTTAAATATGTGTTTTCTTTTTAAATAATTTTATTGTATTTTTTACATTATCATTCAATCCCCTTACACCCCTTTGCCCCAGAAATGACCACACTGTTGTCCATGTCCATGAGTCTTCTTTTCCTTTTTGCTCAATTCCTCCACCCCCTACATTCCCCCCACCTAGCTGTCATCCTACTCTTCATCTATGAATCTGCCCCCATTTTACTTGTTAGTTTAGTTTGTTCATTAGATTCCACATATGAGTGAAGTCATATGGTATTTGCCTTTCTCTGGCTGGCTTATTTTGCTTATCATAATGTTCTCCAGGTCTATCCATACTGTCACGAAGTGTAAAATATTCTTCTTTTTTATGGCCGACTTCTATTTCATTGTGTAAATGTACTATAGTTGTTTCATCTACTCATCTACTGATGGGCACTTGGGCTACTTCCATATCTTGGTGATTGATTTAAAAAAAAAATTTATTGTTATTCAATTACAGTTGTATGCCTTTTCTCCCCATCCTTCCACCCCACCCCAGCTGAACCCACCTCCCTCTCCCATCTGCACCATCCCCCTTGATTTTGTCCATGTGTCCTTTATAGTAGTTCCTGTAATCTCCTCTCCTCACTGTTCCCTCCCCACTCCCCCCTGACTATTGTTAGATTGTTCTTAACTTCAATGTCTCTGGTTATATTTTGTTTCCTTTTTTCTTCTGTTGATTATGTTCCAGTTAAAGGTGAGATCATATGGTATTTGTCCCTCACCGTCTGGCTTATTTCACTTAGCATAATGCTCTCCAGTTCCATCCATGCTGTTGCAAAGGGTATAAGCTCCTTCTTTCTCTCTGCTGCATAGAATTCCATTGTGTAAATGTACCATAGTTTTTGGATCCACTCGTTTGCTGATGGGCACTTAGGTTGCTTCCAGTACTTGGCTATTGTAAATTGTGCTGCTATGAACATTGGGGTGCATAGGTTCTTTTGGATTGGTGTTTCAGGGTTCTTAAGGTATAATCCCAGCAGCAGAATTGCTGGGTCAAAGGGCAGTTCCATTTCTAGTTTTCTGAGGAAATTCCATACTGTTTTCCACAATGGCCTCACCAGTCTGCATTCCCACCAACAGTGCACTAGGGTTCCCTTTTCTCCGCATCCTCTCCAACATTTGTCTGTTGATTTGTTTATGTTGGCCACTCTAACTGGTGTGAGATGGTACTTCATTGTGGTTTTAATTTGCATCTCTCTGATGGCTAGTGATGCTGAGTATCTTTTCATATGTCTCTGGGCCCTCTGTATGTCTTCCTTGGTGATTGTAAATAATGCTGCAATGAACATAGGGGTGCTTATGTTCTTTTGAATTAGTGTTTTGGGTTCCTTCTGGTATATTCCCAGAAGTGGGATCGCTGAGTCAACAGGCAGATCCAATTTTTAATATTTTTTGAGGCATCTTCATAGTACCTTCCACAATGACTGTACCAGTCCACCAGTCTGCATTCCCACCAACAGTGCAAAAGGGTTCCCTTTTCTTCACATCGTCACCAGCACTTGTTTGTTGATTTACTGATCACAGCCATTCTGACAGGTGTGAGATGGTATTTCATTGTGGTTTTAATTTGCATTTCTTTGATTATTAGTGACATTGAGCATCCTTCATATGTCTATTGGCCATCTTGAATTTTTACATCAAAATTCAAGGGTTTAGGACACAAAAAAATAAGAGAAAAAAAGAACACATTGAACGATGAACCAAGAAGAGAGAATAAGACTGTCTAGGCTATTTGAAGGCTACCTATAAAAGAACTTCTATTTCTTCAATAGTTTTACAATGGACTGTGAAAGACGTTACCTATATAAGGTAAAGTTCACAGTTAAAATAAACTAAAATGAATGAAAGACACTTTAAAAACCAAACAGAAAAGGGTTAGAAACTGCTTTATGGTGAATGTGAGCTGACATTAGCAGGAGGCAGAGACTGGTGTAAAAACTGCAGCTTTCATTTTGCCTATGCATTTTCCAGAATGGAAAGCTGTTTGCAATTTTGAAAGGATGGAAATATCAAACTAAAAAGGAATTCATAGCTTAATATATAAAGGGGTAGTAAGTTGGCATCTAAAGTTAATGGGTTAGTCTTCATATATATAATATATAGAGAGAATTTCTATATTCCACAATTTTAAATGATTTTGCTAATTTCTTTTACAAATTACTTTTCAGAAATTTAAAAGTGGGTAAAATGTTAGAAAACTGGACACAATAAATTTTAAACAACTGTAGTATAATTTCTAGGGTCAAGCAGAATAGCTCTAACAAAAGTTTGAATTATAAAACTGAGCATTTTGCAACTTAATATAAAATCAAAGATTGAATAAGGGATACATTCAGTTAAAATAAGACATCTTAATCTAAATAACTTACTCTTCTATTGAGATTCCTAGATTGACAGACTGACCCCATCAAAAATGTCACATTCACTGTGTCTTGATTTTATGCATGTGTGGCAATGTCTGACATGTTAATTTTGTGAGAATACATGTATATCTTGTGGGAACAATAGTAATATTATGTAGTGTTACAAATGGTTCAATAATTATTGCAAAATTGAATTGATTAATAACTTTGTATCACTCTAGAGGGAGGTTTTAGTTGTCTATTAAAGATTTTAAGAAAGTGATAGAGGTGAACTGTATCAGATTTTTAGAAGACAGAAGATAAACCACCCTAACTGGTGTGGCTCAGTGGATTGAGTGCCAGCCTGTGAACCAAAGGCCACCAGTTCAATTCCTAGTTAGGTCACATGCCTGGGTTGCAGGCCAGGTCCCCAGTAGGATGCATGTGAGAAGCAACCACATGTTGATGTTTCTCTCCTTTTCTTTCTCCTTCCCTTCCCTTCTCTCCAAAAATAAACAAGTAAAATCTTTCTAAAAAGAGTTGGATAAATTTTTAAAAATTATAAAAAAGAATTATCTGAGGAGTTGTATCAAAACCATGATGACTTGTGGGAGTCAAATAATATTTTCTCTTTGCCTCTTGCTTAATACTTAGGAGAAAGTTTCACGACAGAGGTTCTTAAGACTACTGACTGTATTCTACAGTACCAAAAGTCTTGTAAAAAATATAGTTATGCATATGAAGGATATCAATGTGAAGGATGTCAGAGTTAAATTAGTGTTGGCTCTTCATTTTAAAGACAGTTTCAGAACACATTTATCTCAATAAATAAAGTTTTTAAATGAAATATTAAGATTTAACTCTTGTGTAAGAGCTACTATGTCAGAAACCCTTACGAGTGTTTATGAGACAAACTCTTGGAGCCCCTGGGTTAGGTGGCTTGCTCATGGTCGCTTGGAGTGTGTGTTGGGACTGAGTTGTAAATCGAGGTTGTCATAAAAGACTATGTTCTTAAATACTGTGCTGTGTTGCTTCTCAAACTGGAACTACTCAAAATGAACTAGTCCCAGAGTTCATCACCCTTAGTCAGTTGGCATAGCTTGGTCTTTACCTTCCAGAGTCACTGAAGATGAGATTTGTCCATTGAATAGTTTGGTTTCATGTGCAATGGTGATGAATTTTAAGATGTGATTCTATAAAAAGTGGTCCTTTTCTATGTCACCAAACAGTTTATGACTAGCAAACATAAATCCTATCTTATATGTTATAGCTGCTTTTATATTCTTTTTCTGATGTGCTTTAGCATCTTCTTTTGGTGAATCATGTTAAATCAACCTGCTCTATTTTTAAAGCAGACAGATTCTATAGTGCTTAGAAAATGGACTGATCATCTCAACTTTTCATGTCGTTTTCTGTAAGTTATCATGAAGAAGGATAGATATTTTATGGCTCCATTGTCACTTTTCTTTTTAATTGTTTGCTTGGCAGTTAAGTGGTTCTGCCAGATTTTAAAATTACCTCAAGGTTCCTGAATAACCTTTGATAGTTTAAAAGTACCCAGATGCTCTGATTTGGTAAAAAGAAAAAAAAAAGAAATACATAGCAAATATATTAACCATTTATATTTCCTAAGCAATGGGATGTTAAGTGCTAGGGAGTAAGAAACCAAGAATTGAAACATTTCTTAGGAACTTCTTCAAAGATTTCTCTATACATATATGCTTGTATGTGTATGAATGTGTATGTGTGAGCATCTTGCCATTGAAGAGGAAGAGAAAGGAAGTGGGACTTCTACTCACCCTATAAATTATCTGATGTCAGTATTTTTCACTTCAAAACATTGAGTATAAGGTTGATTCTCAAAATTAATTTTGGAATTTTCTAACTTTTAAATATTTTATGCTACTACTCCTTTTAACACAGTAAATATTGAGATTTGAAATGTATTCTTTGTGCTGCTATGTCTTTCTGCATTGTATGTCTGTCTTTCTGTTTCATATGTATATATAGTGAACAAATAAGTGCACATATGTTCTGTATAAACTACCATCACATTTGGGAAAACATGAATAGTTTTATTAGTATTTTAACTCAATAGTTTTTCTTGAAGTGTAATTCTTAAAGATTTAACTACTTTGAAATAGTTGTGAAAGTAAACCAACTCTATTTGAAGAAAAGTAAATACTGTCAAAATGGCAGTTAATGAAAAAGTGCTTACAATATACACAGTGTTTTTGGAAGCTTTTAGTAGAACATTAGGCTAATGGTCACCTTGTTCATCGTCTGATTCGTTGACAGACACTAGTCGGTTTGTGTTTGCACTGCGCAGGCAATGAAGATCCACTCCCGCATGAAGGTACCTTTGAATGAATCTACATTGTATGTCACACGCAGGCCAAGATTTCACCTTATTCGCTATTTTATTTCCCAAACCCTGTCCTATTATGCTTGACACATAATAAGCTTTTGATAAATATGTATTTAATGAAATAAATTAATAAGAGGTTGCTAGTCATTAAGAGATTAAGCACATAATTGAGGAATAACTGATAGCTTAATAAATTCCCCAATATTTCAAAACTAGATTGAATAAGGAATGATAGATGAGAAAGAGAAAAGCAGGAGCAAATTGTTAAAACTCTTCTTCCTCCCTCAAAATTAGACGTAGATTAAGAGTGGAAGTGACAGTAAAAGAAGCTGAGATTTGATTTCCAAGGCACAAGAGGAAATCCAGGAAATGCTGGTGTCCTGAATTCAACAAGAAAATGTGCCTCAAGGAGAGTGATGTCAGCTCTACTGACGGTTACTGAGAAGTGAGGTAAAACCAGGACAGAATAACATCAATTGGATTTAGCCAGGCAGAGATTATCAATGACTTTAGGAAGAGCTATTCTGTGAGGTAAGAGAGGATATTTTAAATCTATTTTATTTGTGATAAGGTGATTTTAATCTTTAGATTTGGTGGCTGCATATTTTTGGAAACCAGATTTTGGATAGGTTAAAGAGTCATTTAGAGATTGGAAATATGTTGCTTTTTAAATAAAAACGTGGATATTTCTAACTTACAGTTTTCAAATTACCTTACACCCTTACATTTTTCTAATTCACAAGAAATGCTTTTGAATTGAATGCCCAGATAATATCTTTTATCTTATCAAAGTGACACTTATTATACAGAGTAGCACAGAATAGACTAAATTCTTTGTATTCTGATTTATGGCCCAGTGTTCTTTTCACAACAAAATATAATACAGTACTCTCTAAAATACACCTTAACTATAAGATAACATAAGCATTTAATGCTTTATAAGAATTTGGAATACTTGTTAGCTGTGAAATGTAATCAACAATGGCACCTTGTAAGCTATTATCAGGGGCTTTTTCAAAAGTCTTTTCCCTTATAATTTAATTGGCTTAAGCTCCGAAGAACAGCCTAATGGTTTTGAAATTCCAGACTTCAACAGTCCTTCCCTAGGGTGTTAGAGTATCTTACTCTCAAAGAATTAGTTTGGACTTTTAATTAATTAAGACATATTATTCCCATAGTTATGTAGATGTTGCTACATAAAAGCTAAAGAATACAAATTGATATTTTATTCAGATGCACAAGCAGAAATAAATCATGTGCTATAAGAAATAACAATGACCAGAACAGAAATATAAACCAGAGGAAAGCATTATATTGACATGAGAAATTGAAATGAGAGAAAATATTGAAGAGAAAATTGTGGGTATGGGAGAAGATAGAAAAATAAAATAGTTGCAAAATAAAGTTTATTTCACTGGAGACAGCATTGCCGGCTCTATCCACAAATCCATGTAGAGATTACATAATTTCAAGGACAACATTGTTATCTTAATATAAATTCCTTTGTTCAGGCTGATTTTTAATTCTTGGACCATTATTAATTTTTCAACAAACAAAATTGTCTCCTAAAAATTCTTCCTTAAGGATCTTGCTCAGATAGCTCATTCTCAATAAAGTCATCCTTGAATAACAGTGAACATGGATCCCTCCACCAAGGCATATGTCTCTGAAGTTCTTACTATTTATATCTTGATGCTCTGTAAATTTTGCATTTTTCTTTTCACACAAATTTATCTTCTGCCTTAAAAATGTCATGTATACAGTGGAGCATCAACATTAATTTTTTACAATATTTGTTCCAAGTGCTCAGGATAAAGACTTTCAAATACTGGATATATGGGACTTGTCAAGTTTGGCTTTGGACTAATAAGCATAGATATTGCTAAATCTCTACAAGAAGAATCTTTTCCAGGTGACCCCATAATGATGACTAAAAAAGAAGGAAGGTGAATGATGTTTTATCTATGTTCCTCCCACTTCAGCTAGAAATTTCTTAAATATTCAGTTAATTTATGCAAAGCATAGAAACTTTTACTAAACTCTAATTCAGAAGGGATAATCTAAATATTTCTAGAAATGATTGAGTCCTATTTAAATCTGCAGAAATTGGTGGTTATTCACATGCTTAGAATTCTAGTGGATCCTGCTCCTGTTGCTACCACCAATTGTTTGGTGTATCCCTGGGTAGGCTGTCAATGGGATCAAATTGTGAGAACTAATTTCGCCATGTCCTTCTCCCCAGAGTGAGGTCCCAAGACAATGGAATGGGATTCCATTACTAGACTCCAGTTGTCTGTGAGGCAGGGGATATAAATCAACTAATATTTTCTTCACGTTGGAAGAGAAGAGGTGGACTTCAAGGACCCTAGCTTCCCGACGAGGTCCTCATCCAGTTCAATGGATGTTAAAAGTAATTTATACAAACTATGTTAGAGATAAAATTCATATTGTAATCAAACAATATGGTCTCCTGTTACCTTTTTGAGAATCTTGAATTTATAATGAATTCAGTCATTTAAATCTCTTTAGGCCATAGTGTTTCCCTCTATAACCATTGTTTAATACTTTGCAGGCAATTTCAAGCATTAAACAACAAATAAGCATTCTGTTTCTCTCTCAGTGTTTGAAGCATTACTTGTAAATATAACCTTGTCAATGACTTCTCTTATAGTTCTTAACGTTTTTCTGGACTAACCAAATAAAAACCTCATATTCAATTAGCACATTGTGTCTCCTGTAAACAAGAAAGGCAGGAAAGACAAATCTTTATTTAAAAAAATGTAAAGATTCAAACATGGGAAGAAATGCTTTGTGTTTTAAGTCTACAATTTAGGTATCTCTGTATAGTCCCCAGTAGACACATTTTATTTAGTATTTGTTTATTGTCTGAGCATTTATATCTAGAGTTTATTTTTGCCCACAATAAAATTGCAATAGATACTAAATGGGCTCTCAGTTTTCATTTCACAATTTAATTGGTTTCATATTAGTGCACTTGGTGGGATACACACATTTGTCTGGTCCACCCTTTCAAGGATGTTAGGAATGAAATTCGTGCCTGGAGGAGGCCAGAGGCCAATAAAACTGTTAGAACCCACAGATTGTGCTCTTTGCAGCATCTATATGTTTCTTTTTAGACCAATTACATTTCTTTCTGAATATTTATTCATGAAAATGCACTATATTTCAAAGAAAAATCTCTGTGGACTTTTGAGTAGAGAAAATTGTAAGGACTAATTCAATATTGTTACTATGGTTTTCAATAATTCTTCACAAATCCTTTAAAAAGAGGCCAATTAAGATGGTGGTTTAATCACTACATTGCATTAAAAATTCATCATTTTAAATTTGCCTAATAGATTGTTATTTGCCATGCACAGTCAGGCACAGCTTTGCTATTAGAATTCACTTGACCTTAGTCATGTTAACAGCAATCCTAAAATAGCATTTATTTTGTTTTGTTCGGTTGGTTTGTTTTTCAGAAGATACCACTTATATTCTGATGACTATTGTTTTAGAAAAATTACATTGTATTGTTCAGACTCTATGAAGCCACATTTCAGCATTATCTGTCACATGTCAAGTGTCGGAATTATGCAAAATTTTGAGCTCCCTTTAATTTTATTTCTACCATTGTTCCCAACAGCATGTGTATGATGTTCGTATGATTGATGCTACTGATAGAATTGAGCTGTCGGCAAGGCAATTTCTCTCCCCCACACCTCCCCAGTTTTACTACCCTCCTGCCTTTTGCAAAGACGGTCCTCCAGAAGTCATTCTGAATATATGACTAACTAAAGATCTTCTTCCTGACTCTAGTTATCAGGCAGCACAATGTTAACAGGGGAGTCAGTTGAAGAGCTTCTCTCTTCCTTAACTGACCCATTTCATATTGCATTTCATTTCTCTGCACCTTTGTCTTCCATGTCTGACTAAATAATAACTGAGTGTAGAAACTGTATTATATATGATATTGTTCCTATTATGTAGAGAGTGTTTTAAAAATCTATAAACAAGAAAGAAAGATAGTATTTGCAGTACTAGAAGTTTGGTGAAGGTCAATAGATTTCTCAAACCTCATTCAGTTCATAAGAAATTTGATTTCGGCTGTATATCTGCATTATAGCAAAGAGTGCAATTAATTAAAATAAATATATCAAAATGTTTCTTTGATCATGTAGAAAAAGAGAAGTAATTAATTTATGAAATGGAAAAGAAAACAGATCTGTCATCTTCTAGCAAGGGCATTACAAAAGAGTTTCTGAGGGTGAGAGACTAAGGACAGCTAAGCTTTGATTTTTTTTATTATTATTTTATCCTCATTCGAGGACATTGAGAGAGAGAGAGAAATGGAGAGTGGAGGGAGAGATAGAGAGAAATATCATTGGTTGCCTCCTGTATGCTCCCAGGATAATATGAATTGATGTCCAGGTGTATTTGTTTTACTCAAATACTATTTTTTAATCATTAATGGCAGTTCCGGGGATCGCACGTGCCAGCAACCCAGGTGTGTGCCTGGCCTGGGAACTGAGCCCACAGCCTGCAGTTACAGGACGGCACTCCGACTAACTGAGCCACACTGGCCAGGGCGTAAGTTTTCATTTTTGTTAGAGTCTCAAATATGGTGACATGAGGCCAAAAATCTTCCAACCAACTTTTTAAAATTATAATAATTATTATTTTTATGAAGCAAAGCCACAGAATAATATGATTGATGTCCAGGTATATTGGTTTTACTCAAGCTCTATTTTTTAATCATTAATGTCAGTTCCTCCAGTGTCAATAATATATATATGTACATGTACATGTATAAAAGATATATATATATATATATATTACATTCCATCATCACTAATATTATCATTCAGTTTGAGAAGGCACATTAGGACTAGTAATCAGAGGCAATTTTGAGGGTGAATTATATTTGAATTTTTGTAAAACAAGCCCTCCCCCCACACACATACAAATCTGTCCTTTAGTTCTTATGAAACTAGAAGTTATATTAAAGTGATACAAGGAAACCTGCTTTTTATTCCATATGATACTCATATTTAGTAATTGAATACCACCCTGGGTTCACACACACAGATTGGATTCTTGCATTAGAATGTTCTCTATGTTTTATGTTATTCATCTCCAAGAAACACTTTTATTGCTTTTATATTTGCCTTAGTCTTTATATAAAGCCAAAAACTATTGGAAAACCCACAAGAACAACATTGTGCCCACAAAAGGGAAGACTATATTTACATTATTTTAACAGAATAATTTCTGCAGAAAGAACAAAACTCAAGACATTTTTCATTAGATAATATTAATAAAATATTTAAAATAATTATTTCTTAGCTTTTAATTACTTAAATTACTTTAAACTTTCTTTATAAGCAAGAATATGTGGATTTTTGTTATGTCTTGTTGGTTAACTTAAGTTACCTAGAATCTTAACTTGACTTTCCCGGACTGGTGGGCAGGGCAGCAGAATACGTATATAAATCAGGGTGGTCTGAGTTCCCACATCATAGATTCCATTGAGGTCCACATCCTTTAAGCCATGTAAGATTATTGAGTGTATTCATGCTTTATGCAATTTGGTATCCTACTAATTAAAATATAATTGCTCTTCCTTTAAACAAGATGTATATCTTGAATTTTCCTGTTCTATGTATATAATCTTCAAGTAACAACATTACTGCTCTTCTTTTGCTAAATCCTTGCAGAGATTTTGACAAATGATACATATGTAATAACTAAAAACAAACAGGTCTTGTGTAATCTACTGAAACCCTAAATGAAGCCCGAATAAGGTCACATCATATGAAGCTGAAAGAGATTGTCAAATTGATAAATTTTAGCTAAGCCTCAGTAAGTTCAACAAAAAGTAAAAAAAAAGAAAAAAAAAGTCATCAAGCTCGTGATTTGGTAGCCCTACTGTGAAGCGCTATTAAGTGGGCTTCTCAGTCGATAAAAATGCTCTGGAATCTTGGTATATGGAAATTGCAGAGGCTAAACACTCAAATGTAAAACCATACACATTTCCCGATATACAAAATAGGGAAAGTGGCATGGTATATTGAACTAAGAATAAAATTAAGAGACCAAAATAATGCATATTTGGACACCAACCAAATTATTAATTTTTTTGTAGTCCTAAAGAAGACAAACTGTGTGGATCCACTTTCTTTATCTGTGTAGTGAGACTGAGAAAATGTTCCCAATTAAAATGAGACCAGAGAGTTATAACAATTGATAGTAACATGTGACACAGCTTTTTCTTCAATGAGGGCATTATTAGCAAAATTAGAACATTTCTATGACAGTAATATATCACTCTTAATTTCCTGATCTTGACAATTCTACTATGCATATATAAGAGAAAAACCTTGTTTTATAGGAAATGCACATTGGAGTAGTTACAGACAAATAATTATTTTTGCTATTTATTCTCAAATAGTTTTAAAAATAGAGAGGTGAAGAAAAATGATAAACCATTATGAAAAAATGTTAATATTTGGGGAATAAGGATGAAGGACATATAAAAATTCTTTGTTCAACATATTTTTCTATGTCTCAAATTATGTCAAAATAAAAAAACTAAAATTTATAAAAGTTATAAACAAGAATATCTCTCCCTGTCGTAAAATGTAATTTTATGCATGAGACATAGTGGTTACTTAATGTCTGTTATTATGGGAACTCAACAATATTGGAATTATAACATGACTGTAATTTATGTGTATAATAGAGTCTAAAATAAAATATGGGGTCTTTTTATTATATAGGAAGTATTTTTAAAAATAAAATCTAAATATATATAGTTCTTAAAATCATGTATAAATAATTTATGTAAATATCATATAATTTAATGTTACCAATGAAAGGATTTTAAATTTATATACATCAAGAACGTTTCTTTTTCTTTTTAAAAAATTGTCATTCTATTATAGTTGTCCCAATTTTCCTTTGTTCTCCTCTGCCATCCCCTACCCCACTCCCACAGTAAATGCCTGCCCTGTTGTCCATGTCCATGGGTCATTTACACTTGTTCTTTAACTAGGCCCTTCCCCTTCTTTCCTCCCTTATCCCTCTCCCCTCTCCTCTCTGGTCCCTATCAGTTTGTTCCTTGTTTCCATGCATCTGTTTCTATTTTGCTCATTTGTTTGTTTTGTTCATTAGGTTCCTGTTATAGGTGAGATCATATGGTATTTATCTTTTGCCACCTACCTTATTTCATTTAGCATAATACTCTCCAGTTCCATCCATGCTCTCATGAAAGGTAGGAGTTCCTTCTTTCTTTCTGCCTTGTAGGGTTACATTGTGTAAATGTACCATAGTTTTTTGATCCATTCATTTACTGATGGGCACCTAGGTTATTGTAAATTCCAGCACTTGGCTATTGTAAATTGTGCTGCCATGAACATTGGGGTGCATAGGTTCTTTTGAATTGGTGTTTCAGGGTTCTTAGGGTATAATCCCAACAGTGGAATTGCTAGACCAAAAGGCAGTTCCATTTTTAGCTTTCTGAGGAAATCCCACACTGTTTCCCACAGTGGCTGCACCAGTCTGCCTTCCCACCAACAGTGCACTAGGGTCCCTTTTCTCAGCATCCTCACTAGTACTTGTTGATTGTTAATGACAACCATTCTGACAAGTGTGAGGTCCTGTCTCACTGGGGTTTTAATTTGCATGTGATGCTGAGCATCCTTTCATATGCCTCTGGGCTCTCTGTATGTCCTCCTTGGAGAAGTGTCTGTTCAGGTCCTTTGTCCATTTTTTAATTGGATTGTCTGTCTTCCTGGTGTTGAATCATATGAGTTCTTTCTATATTTTGGAGATCAAACCCTTGTCCAAGGTATTGTTAGTAAATATGTTTTCCCATGCAGTTGGTTCCCTTTTTTTGCTGATGTTTTCTTTGGTCATGAGAAGCTTTTTAATTTGATGTAGTCCCATTTATTTATTCTTTATTTCCCTTGCCCTAGAGGATGTATCAGTGAAAATATTGCTGCACGGGATACCTGAAATTTTACTGCCTATGTTTTTCTCTAGGACTTTTATGGTGTTGTGTCTTATGTTTAAGTCTTTTATCCATTTTGAGTTTATTCTGGTGTAAGGTGTAAGTTCATGGTCTAGTTTCATTTTTTTGCATGGACCATTCCAGATATCCCAACACTATTTGTTAAAGAGACTATTTTTACTTCATTTCATGCTTCTGCCCTCTTTGTTAAATATTAGACATAGAGACGTGGGTTTATTTCTGGGATCTCTATTCTGTTACATTGATCTATGAGAGTTTTTCCGATTATAAAACCTGAAAGATGTAATAATAGCACTTGTAGCTTCAGAGACATCAGGCTCCTCCCTTTCTGATCCCTTCCTCTGACCCCTCCTGCTCTTGTTTAGCAAAGCCTTTGGAATGAACCACAGAAGTGAAGAATAGGGCCTTCTTTGTACCAGGCTAAGGGACTAGAGCTAAGTCTGGTGTTTTGGCAGGGATGTCTTTGTTGGGCTCTGTCTGTCTTCTATCAAGACATAGTGGTTCTCCTGGGAACACTCAGGCCTAGGGAAGCTTGTGTGCAGTTCTGTTAGGCTAACTCTGCACTGGGTCTCAAAAGAGTACGCCTTGACTTTTTTATTTCTAGATGCTTAGACTCTTGTTGTGTTCACCTTTCAATGATACTGATGTGTAAGTAGGAGTGGTTCTGGGGGGAAAAGATGCCACTTTGTGTATTTGGTTGTAGGTCAAAGGCTGCCTTTAGTCTAGGCATTCAGATTTCAGATTAACGTTTCAACTGACAATTGACCTTCTCTATGCATTTTTTCAGAATGTGTGACAAGTGTTGTCTATAGGAGGATGCGAAATGAGGATTCAGGCATTCTGGTTTCTCAAAAAGCATTATCCTTTACTTCTAACCTAACATATAACCTTGCGACAGGAAGCACTTCTGAGAAGTTTCTAATTCACTGAAGTATTTTCCTGTAATGCTTGCACAAAGGTTTTTAAGATGCTTAAATGAATGCTACTATGTTGGACTTATGTAGTCTTCTGAAATTAAAATCAAGGTATTGTCAACAGTTATTCAGCACAAGTGAAGAGAAAGAAAAAGTTAGGCCACTGCTATCTTACTCAAAAAGTGTAACACAGAAACAGGTAGTCATAACTGGAATATTATCATATAAATGTGCAGATTACAGCCAAGCTTTATGAAAGATAATGAATCAGGACCAGTTTAATGATGCTACAATATGGCAGAATTCCTCTTGCTAACATCCTTCATCTTAAGGAGATGAAAGATTTCTACTGGAACAATAGCTAATAGATGCTAAGCTCTATATGCCAGATAAAAAATCAATTATAATTTAGTTACAATTAAAATAGTCAAACAATAAATTCTGCAGCCCACAAGTAGAGTAAAACAATTTTCAGCCCCCACCTTGGGCACAAGATTGGTAAACATCCCAACTATGGAGATGTCTGCACATTTATTGGATGATGTGTGATGCTTCAGTAAGGAGGATTTCCTTGTCTCCTCTTTCATTCCTTTTCTTTTTTAAAGATTTTATTTATTTATTTTTAGAGAGAGGGGAAAGGAAGGAGAAAGAAAAGGAAAGAAATATCAATGTGTGGTTGCCTCTCACACGTCCCCTAGTGGGGACCTGGCCCACAACCCAGGCATGTGCCCTGACTGGGAATTGAACCAGCAACCTTTGGTTCACAGCCTGCACTCAATCCACTAAGCTACACCAGCCAGGTCTCCTCCTTCATTTGTTTGCTTTATTCTACATCATCTTCCCAGATAATAAAAACAAATGAAAACAAAATTCATAAACATATTACACTTTCAAGGGAAGTTCCGGTAGATGTTTTAATGACTGCGGTAGTAATTAGAATATCTTGCTCAGTCCTCACAAATGGGAATACACACCTAAAGGACATGTTTGCCTTCACACTTGAGTATCTTGAGCACGTTCGAGTATATAAAGTGAATAAAATTTTAAAGGCAGTTTTATTTTAATGGAATTAAACATATACTACTCCAATAAAGAATAGTTCAACAAAGTGATTACCTATAAAATATGGTTCTTAGAATAGTTATTTAAAACTCTGACAATTACATCAAACAGTCCAAATATTATATTATATGAAAAGCCTAAAATACTATTCTTGATCCTGTTCTTGTTGAAAAGGGAATATTTTAAAAGAGCAATTTCATACGGATCTTGAAATTGACATCAAAAATATTTCTTTTGATGGAGGTAGGAATGGGGGTGAAATGGAGACACCTGTATTTGAACAACAATAAAAATTTTAGTGAAAAAATATTTTATTATAAGGTATTTTTCTCAAAAATGAAGATGTTAGTTGTGTGTGTGTGTGTGTGTGTGAGAGAGAGAGAGAGAGAGAGAGAGAGAGAGAGGGATTTGGGAGTGAAAAACAGGTTTATTTGATGTTAGTTTTTTTGGCCTCACACACACACACACACAATATTGAAGTAGTAAAAATAGTATAAATATGTTAATCAGTTACCAAGCACTAATTATGTTATGTAATTACCCTTTCAATATATTAGTGAAAATTGTCTTTGCATGAAAAGTTAACATGACATTTTTAACACAATTGAGATTAGGTTAGAAAAGTTAATAAGTTAACCCAGCAAAAAAGCTAGTAAATTTAGAGGGAAAGGTAACATTTGAATTCAGAATTGTGAGATTCTAAAGTTGGTATTCTTATATTTTGTGTGTTTGTTACAAAAATTTTCAAATTTCACAAAATAGTAGAGAAAATATCACAAATGAACTCCCATATGACTATCATTCCATTTTAATAACGATCGAGAGTTTTGCCATTTTTATCTATCACTTTATTTTTATTTTTTGATGAAGTGTTGTATAGTTGATCTCAGCCATCATGTTATTTCACCTGAAAATTACATCTGTATTTTCAAAAATACGGACATGTTTTAACTCAGAATAAGTGCATTTTAATACCTAAAGCAAAATTAGCAACATTTTTCTATCATCAAATGTCTAGTTTATAATCAAATTTATTTGATATCTTCAGAAATATTTTCAATTGGTTTGAATCAAGACCCGTACACTGCATTTGGTAGCTGTGTCTCTTAAGTTTGTTGGTACTGAATAGCTTCCTCTCTTGTTCTTTCATACAACTGACTTATTAGAGAAAAAAAGTGATTGTCCTATTAAATGTTCCATATTCTGGGCCTGTATGTTTTATTCCCTTTAGTGCTATTGAATTGTTTCTTTACATTTTCGTATAACCTGTGAGTCTAGCATCTTCATTTGATAGTTGTTCAACTATTTAGGAAATATATTTCACAGGTGGACCTATGTACTATAACTTACATTAGAACCAACCCTATAAGCTTAAAGGAAAGGGTATCAGATTCTAAAATGATGCTCTTTCCAATATATCATATAATCTCCTTTTATACTAGTCTATGAAGTTTATCTTTGGACACAATTGTTAACACAGATGGCCAACCGAAGTACAAGATGTATAACAGATACATTTTATTTTCTGGGAAAAATAGTTATAAAATGTTTGTATACAGATATTAATTGTCAGCCTATATATTCTACCACACCACCGTATAGTACACTAAAAAATAGTCCTATATTCAGTTGACACACAGCTCTGGCAGACAGTTTCAATCATGAAGTCCCTGGAGGAGCCTTTGGCAGAAGAACTAGAGTAGATACTGCTCAGTAGGGAGACATCCATGTGCCTGACACATGAACTCTTGGGGCTGCAGTACAGAATTATCCATTTCCTCCCAGGAAAAGTTGCCTCATTCACACTGTGAAAAATGATAGAAGGCATAAAATTAAGAAATGGAGCACAAGGACAAAGGCAGAAGGAGATCTGCTTCATAGTATATGCATGTATATCTATACACACACACACAGAGTTTTTGTTATCCAAGAGAAGACAGGATGACTTTGATGGCTGAGGTATGTAATCAGAGTTATCATTAAACCAAATGAAGTGATTCTAGCTGCACTGATGAAAGGGAAGCAGAAGCAGGATATTTAGAAATGCATGCACAAGACAGAGAAGAGGAAAGGGCTTGAAATCAATCCTTCAGTTCTGTATTTTGATTGCTAACTTTGTCTGCCTGCTGTCCTGCTCCTCTTTCAGAACAAGCGTCCAAGGATAGAGACTCATTTTGTCACAATTCAGAAGTTAAAATGTGTTTAGTGGTCCAGAAATATATTGCATCTCAGCTGGGGAAAAACCCACAAGAAGAAACCCTGTTCTTGGCACCTTTGCTACGTCTTGGCACACCTTTAGCAAAATACTTGTTGCCCTTGATTTGGTTTCATATTCAGTACGATTCGCTGAATGCACTGCTAAATAAACTGAGCCTGAGTTGGTTGTTACAGGTGTAGCATATTGTTATTATTATTTATTTTTCACAACTGTTCTTAAGCAGAAACAGAGTGAACTGTGCAGTAACAGAAATTTTCAAAACACAGTGCATTAGTTTGCTCGAGCTACCATAACAAAGTAACACCAACTGAGTGGCTTCAACGATGCATACTCCCAAGTTGTGGAGGCTGTAAATCTGAGACCAAGGTGTCAGCAGGGTTTGTTCCCTTGTGAAGACTGTGAGGAAGAATCTGTTCCATGATTGACCCCTAGCTTCCTGTGGTTTGCTGGCACTGTTAGGGTTGTAGAAGCATCACCTTGATCTCTGCCTTCATCTTCACATAATATGTTTGTGTGTCTGAATACAAATCCTCCTTTTTGAATGAAAACAGTCATTGGATTAGCATCCCACTCTATTCTTGTTTAACTTCACCTTAATTAATTACATATACAGTGACTTATTTCCAATTTTCCACATTCTGAGACTGGGGAATAGGACTTAAAATACAAACTTTAAAGGGATCCCTTTCAACCTATGACACCGAGTAGACCAGTTGTACTTAGATGATAAACTATTTAGTTTGTCAACGTTGACACTATTGGCATTTTGGACCCGGTAATTCTTTGTTGAGGTGGGGGGTGTGCTTTCCTTTGCATTATGGGTTGTCTCTAGCAGCATCCCTGACCTCTATATACTGGAGCCAGTAGGAGCTTCACCCCCAGACATGACAATCAAAAATGTCTTCTTTCGGTGGTGAACACACAATACAATATGCAGATGAAGTGTTATAGGATTGTGTACCTGGAACCTATATGATTTTACTAACCAATGCTACACCAATAAATATTAAAATTAGAAAAAACCATCTTCAGACATTACCAAATGTCCTCTGGGGAGTAAAAGAGCCCTAGCTGAGAACCACTGTACACTTAGTTTTTGAGTTATATCTGTATATACACTATACACAAAAACTTCAAAATTATCATAAAAACAGAAACGGTTGACCTTTGCTATTCCCCTCAGCAGTAATGATAAAATAAACTTCCTTAAAGTAGTACACTTCTGTTTTTATATTTAAAAAAAAACACAACTCTTGTTTCATCTTGTATCTTTGAATTTTTATTTTGATCTCATAAAAATGAATGGAAAATGAAATAATGTTCAGGCAAGGAAAGGTTCTATGTTAACAGGGAAAAATAAAGCAGCATATATTTTGGCTTATGTATAAAATGATCATGATTTAAAATAGATAAATGTATGTGTGTGTGTATAGTTTTATTTGTATGTATAGGAGTATAATCAGATGGGCCTTAGAAGGCATTGACAAGGAAAAAAATATTTTTATGGTCAGTCAAACTAAGAAAAGAGGAACCATACAGATATTTGGTCTTGTAAACCTGTCTGGCATGAATTGTTTTTATTAAATAAAAGCACATAAACAGTCATAAGAAATCAATTTTTAGAAATAGGCAATAAAACTGGTTTGTATTAGAGCTTTTTAATATAACCATATGAAAACTGGAAGTTTAACTGGAGAAATTCTCTGTGTATATAATTAAAACTATGTTTCAAAAGACAGGTCTCAATAAATTCCATTGACATGGACAAAAAAATTTCCTGCTCTTTGTGCATTTTCTATTAAAGCCATTTTTAGGGGATCTTAGTAAATGTTGCTGCTATAATATCCCTTGCTTGCCTTGTAAAGGTGCAAAGAAAGAAGAAATGTAGATATTGTTTCACCAAATAGTCTCAATATTTCTAACTCAAATTATTCTCTGACAAGGGATATAACAAATTTAGGTTAGTTGAATAATTTTTAACTCTTTAATTTTCTGTAAAATAAGTATAATATCCTCTAAGTTGTCAAATTTATTCATGAAAATTTAATGAGATAGTTTCAAGAATGCTTGGTAGACTTGCATTTCTTCTACAAATGAAAATAAAAGCAATGAAATGACCAAAAGTTTAGTAATTAAATAGTGTTTCAGAAATATTCATCTTTTTTTTTGTAAAAAAGACTGGATGATGCGATATGCTCTAACGTACAGACACCTGTGTGCAGCAGAGATCAAAGAGTGCCCAATGGACTGTACTTGCCTACAGCAGCGTTTTGTTTGGTCAAACACTTTCCTTTCTATTCTCTTTTATTTTAATTCATTATAAGGAATAAAATAGGAAAATTTTTATTTAAAAGTCTGAACATTCTGCTTTTTTTTTTTTTTTTTTTTTTTTTTTTTTTTTTTTTAAGAAATCAGCGTCTTTGGGATTCCTGATCTCTCATTCTTGGGCTGCAACCATCAGATGGAGCTCAAGAGTTGCAGCCCTCTGGACTGTGGCCAGACCCCATTGGCTGGGCTACTCGCCCCACCATTGCCTGTTTTCTCCATCTAGCCCAATGCCACATGCCATTCATTCTGGTTGGTTTGCTTTAACTTAGCCCAGTTCCACTAACTTCACTTCCCTATACATAGCATGTGGGTTTGCCATCTCAACTTAAAATTTAGATTTTTGGAAACTAAGTTAAAAAAAAGTAAAACAGGTGTCAGAACACTTCTGCAAGGAGTAGGCCAAAAAATATAAGGCATCGTTAAGAAGGTGAAGAACCTAAACCCACAACGGTTTATTCATGTACACATTCAACAAAAGTTATGGTCACTAACTGCTCTGCCTCGTTAGAAACAAACCAGGTCTTAGATCTCAACTGATATCTTGAATATTACAAACTGTATCTCTTACCTACATTTTTTTTTGCTAGCTGTGTGATCTTGGCATTACTTAATCTGTCCAAACCTCTTTTCCCATTTCTAAAATAATGAAAAAAAGTAATTATATTTATTTCATTAGCTTAAGTGAGTATTTAAAAAGTTAATACACTTTAACTGCTTCAAATTTTGTTTGCCTGAGTAAGCACTGTTATCTACTATTATTTTTACAACAATTATTTTGATTACCCACTCACCCATTCCATATCATCACAATGATTCCATCTCAAATGATTGAAATGGATAATTAACTCCACTTGTGTGTATCTAGGCCAACCAGACTCCAAACAAAGACGACAATCAACATTACATATTAGAGCAATGGTTCTCCGCATTGCATGATTTTGCAGCCCCCCACCCCAATGGGGCATTATTAACATCTGCAGACATTTTTCATTATCAAGAGTGGGAGTGTGTGATATTGTCCTCTAAAGGGTAGAAGCTAAGTATGCTGCTAAATATCCTTCTGTGCACAGGATGTGAATAAGAAAACCCCCCACAAAAAAGAAATATCTGGTCCAAAACAAGATAGTGTATGAAACGAGAAACTCTTCATTAGACATGTTTTCTAACACAAACCAAAAAATTACCATTATGAAAAAAGCAAACAAGGTCATCAGAAAAGGAGGCGATGTCTGGAGAAAAGCCAAATGACAGTCAGGAAACTGTTTCCATTCGCACCAGAAACGACACAAGGACATTTCTAATTGTCAAATGAATTAGGAACTTTTCTCTGGACTACAGAAGTCTGACTTTCAAAAGAAAGCTTTTAGGATCAGGATAAATCTGTCATCGTAATGCCCAGGACTAAGCTCTTGAAACAAAAATAAATGAAATTCCCCAATGGATCACTAGCCATGTGTGAGTCTGCTACTGAAATTAATACACGTAACGTCATGGCTGGGAACTACTTTCCATACTTTTTCTCCAGAATAGATAATATACCAACCTTTTAAAGGTCCCTAGACATCTATAAAACCAGTATTTATGTGAGGCTGTCATCTGTTAGCATTAACTATTTACATAAAGACTAAATTGATTATCAAATTTGCCATCTGAGCACCTGGATAAAGACTTTAACTTTTTTTTTTTTCACTCTTTGTCTCACCTTGTCAAATAGGAAACTAAAAGCAGTGGCTGGTTCTCATGACGGTAGAAGCATCTGTGAAAACCAACCAACCATTTCCCTCCAGTATGCTACTGTTTTTAGGAACCATAATTATTCCTTGAATCCTGAATACTTGCATTTCCATTTTTCTTCAAGGACCTGCAGTAATTTATGTGTAAGTGTTACAAATATATTTGTTTGTAGATGGGAGGTAGGTTATGTTTGGAGGCACTCTTACCCTTTCATCACACAGGGATCAATAAAAGAAATGCAACAACACACACAACCTGGGTAAAGGTGTACCGAGTTATCATCTCCATTTTCACAAAAGAGAGAATCATGCTCTTAAAAGTGATGATTTATATCCATATCATTCATCAAATAAGTTATAAAGTTTCCTGTTGTCTTTTACCTCTTTTGAATTAATTAACTTATTTATTTTTATTGATCTGGACAAAGAAGACATATGCTTCCTGGTTTTATAATGAGACTGTATTCAGAATCTACACAATAGGTTTTGTTCTAATATTTTTATAAGCATTGTATTTATTTCTTAATAATAGAAAATTCATCTCTGTGTGTGTATCCTTGTGAATGTTTCCATTAATTTTCTATTTTAATTATTTTCTTACAATACCAATGATGCTGACACTGAAATACAAAACAAAAGTGAAAAATGTGCTTGATGTAAAGCTTAGCCTCATTGATTTTCTTCAGGGCATATGCAATAGAATAGCTTTCCATTTGAATTCACGGATATAATAAGGTTTCAGGCCCCATTCAGTAATTTTTGAAAAGGAGCTAGGAATCCCAGAATAAAAGGTTAAAAAAAAGACAAAGGGATGAAGATAAACAGGTATTTTACTAACATCGTTTAGGAGAAACAGAAAACTGTGAAATTTGAGAGAGATAAAGAAGAGAGTCCTTGATGATAACTACAACCTCAGAGATTCAAAGAAACCATGACTGGAAGACAAAATGTAACTTTATCGTTAAGACAGAATTCAGATACTGCAGAAATGCTATGTTTATAGGAAATTTTATTTAATTTGTGGATACAGGACAACTGTGTCTCCTGTATTTCCACAGCTGATCACTGTGAATGCTTTAATCCAAAGAAGACATTCATATTTAAACATTTAAAATAAGTGGATAAAATTTAATAGTTCAGTAAAATAGCAAAACAAGGGTAAGCAATGAGAAAAGAAAGTAGACAGAGGAATTGAGATTCAATATAATATGAAGTCTAGGGGGTCAAACTATTTAAAAAACTATATAACATCAGAAGTCAATAATAACTTGTCTGTGAAAATGGATAATAGAAAGACAACTGTAGGCATATGACTCTCAATTTTAAAATAATACATTTAATGTTTGCGTTGTGTTTTCTGCAGATTTATCCCAGGCCCAAAAATGATTGCTTACAGCTGACAGCTTGCTAGTCTCCTAGTGATTTCAATAATTATCTCTATTGAGTTAGGATATTGATCTGTAGCTGCTAGTCATTTCAAACGCCACCTTTTATCTTGCTAGGGGAAATAGAATTAATGAGTCTCTTTGCCAAACATCGCAGAAACATTGGGTACACAATTAGGTCACACTGTGAGATGGAAATAAACGTAAAGAAAAAGTAAATGAAAAATTGGAGCTAGAGGAAATGTATATAAGATGATTTTGTTTTATTTTGTCTGTCACATATAGGTATGCTACCAAAACAATGGCAAAAGAATATTGATAAATTTGACAGTGCATCTTCAAATTACCCTGTGCTCATATGAGTTCAGATATTAGTGATTTTGAGTCAGCATGCCTAAAATGAAATCTGGGTTTTCCCACTTTCTAGCTGTGAGACTTTGCCTCACTGTCCTTGTCTGTAGAATGCAATAGGATAGTACCTATGTCAGGGGTTTCTTCTGAGGAGTCAGTAAGAGTGTAGACCAATGGGAAGGCGGACCTCACGAGAGGATGCCTACATAGATTCCATGAGTTCCAGTCCAAATGGAGAGGTGGTTAGAAACCACAATGAACGGTTCCAAGGAAACTCTTAAAAAATTGGTTGACAAAATTTGTTGCACGTTGTTCAAAATTACAAATTAACAGACTGTAAATTGTCTGATCTTTGATTTGAAAATATTTTCCCAGAGGCATCCATTTTTACTTTGCAGACAATGAGGTAAATCAGGGGATACAGACTACTTAATAGCATGATCAATGAGGGGAGTGCTAGATAAATATCTTGCACACACAGACAAAAATTCATATGTATTTGCTTCTCTGGGCATTTTAATTTATAAGACAAATAAATAAAGCTGTTTATTATTAAAAGAAATAAAAACTGTGCAGGATAAAAGGAGTATACATGACTTAAACAGTTAAAGTAGGTACTCTTAAGGGAAAAATCTCCCAACTAATCATTTCTCATTGATTTAACATTTCTAATAATTATAGATATTATTACAACCTTGGCCTTAGGTATAAGGATTTACAATTAGAGAAAGTTATACACTTACATTGAAGAATCATGGTTTGTAAATATAAAGAGGTAGTTACCACTGGTTGACCACTGTTTTTAAAAGTAGGAACAATCAGACTATTTCTTTAGTTTGAGTAATTGCTGTTTTTAAAAGTAAAGCAGGCATCAGTGGCTGGAAAAATTGCAAAATCAGTGACTGGAAAAATTCATTTTTGACCGATTTATCATTTCAACAAGTTTGTTTTCAACTTACTCGTTTGCAACCTTTTTCCCCAAACAATTTATTTGCAACCAGACCACCTGCTTTCGACACAGTAGAAAGTGAGCAGCTGCATTTATTCTTGCCCCTGTGGCAAGGCTGGGCCAAGGGCAGAGGCCCTGTGAGAGCTGGCTCCCAACAAAGGACCAGTGCTGGCAGGGAAGGAGGACCTGTCTCTGCTAGCTTAGTGTTAGTTCCACAGCAAACACAGGAAAAGAACCGTCTAGCACAGAGGTTATCTCCCTGCCATGACTGCCTCCTGCTTTGCTTTTTTCCACACTACCTGCCTGGGTAGCTACATACCTGCAAAAGCAAAACAAAATGACATGGCATCTAAATTCCTCCTTTTCTCTATGATTGGTCTGGAGATCCTCAAAAGAGAACACACCCAGCTGCTGATTGGAGGATCAGCTGTGCTCTGCTTGCTCTCTGGGCACACATCTTATTTGTAGAACCAACTTGAGAATAATCATGGGGGATGGAGAGTAAGAAGGAAACTCAGCCAGAGCATCTGAGATGTCCTTCTGTGACATCTTGCCTTAAAAGATGAGAAGTTTATTTGAAAGAAATTTCAAGTCTTTATTTTACACTAAATTCAAAATATACATTGAGAACTAGTAATAATGAAATGATCATCATTTGAGGTCAAAAGATAATACAAAAATAAGACTAACAGCAATTTAATATATAAAATAGAAAAAGAGAGTGGATTTACTGTAAAAGAAAATAATAAATGACTTAAGCAAATGGTGAAGAATAATGGATAAATATAAAAGATTTATGAATGGATAAAAATATGAAAAGACTTTCATTAATAATTATATATGAAATAAAATAGAATGAAGTAAATAAAATAGAATGAAATAAAATAAAATAAAATGAAGTGTAAAGTAGTCATTTGCTGGAGAAATATTTAAGATCTTACATTACTGTGTACCAGGAAAAATTGTATATACCTGGGTTTATAATTTACTAAGTTTTTGAATCCTGATGTATGAAAATAAATCAGATTCTCCTCCAACTAAAAATGGTTGCCTATTTTGGTTGAAAAATAATTTTTGTTATCTAATGTGCTTGCACACTCTAAATGTCTCAAGATAATTTCCAGCATATCCAAAGTTTTGAAAGATAGTGATTATACCTAAAGAATTGTCTGCGCAGACAAACTATAGTTTGCACAATGCAGGTTTCAGCAAACTACAGCTCACGTGCCGAATCTGGTCTACCACCTGTTTTAGTAAATAAAGTTTTATTGTAATACATGTAGTCTATGCCTGCTTTCAGATTGCAATGACTAAGTGACTGCAATAGAGATCGCCTGTTTTGCAAACTTAAATATTTATCACCTTGCTTTTTATGGAAAAGCTACCAGCCCCTGATACAAACATTGCTAACCAATGGTCAAAAGGATATATAAGGGTTAAAAAGATTACCACTCATTTATGCTTCTTATAAAAATACTCTATAGAACTTATTTTGAGAAGAATCTTGTAAAATGTGGAGTAAAGTGTCGGTAACTGTGATGTTATTATGAAACCTATGTATATGGAAAAATGTCATGGAAGAGAGGAGGCTCAGTATGATGCTTACTATTGAAAGCCATTGGGATTATGTGCTTAAAAATGCTTTGAACACTGCAATAAGCTAAACAAATTAATTGGATTATCATTAACCACAAGAAGACCATTAATTAGAGGAATAACTAGTTAGCAGTATAGTAACGTGCAATTTAGTTGTTAAGTCATAGTGCAGGATGGTTAATTTGAATTTCAAAATGGCTGTTTTGATTTCAAGAAATTAAGAACCAACCGAGCTAGTCCAGTGATTCTAAATCTGGCTGCTCATTAAAGGCACCTGGGAGCTTTCAAACACGATACCAGTGCCTTTCCCACACCCAGACCCATAAAATTGGAACCTCTCGGTGACTTTTAAAAGCTCTCCAGATGCTTCTAATGTGCAGCCAGATTCAACAAGCATGAGTTATTTTAATTCTTTAATTAATTAAAGGAACCTGTATTTAGGGTGCTTGCTGAGTGGGGAGGTAAATTTCACGGAAGACTAAGAGTAAGATTCATGCTAGCCCGAGGATTCGAGGAACCTGGAGTTGAAAATGTTCCCACTCGAGTATATATGCACATAAACGCGGCTCAGTCCCACTTCCTGTGTCAGCTTTTTCATAGCCTGCTACCAGCTGGCTTCTGCAGGTTTCTGTTACTCCGTACATTTTTGCTCAATAGTATGGATTTTTCATGGGTGTCTGTCATCAATTTCACCCTGTGGCGACATTTTATAGTAACATTTTTATTTTTTTTATCCTTATTTCCTTCAGTTTTCTAACTCAAAGTATCCAACAACAACAAAAAAATCTCAAGGAAAGAGTCTGTGTGAACCTGTTCGTATTTCATGGTAGAAGCATGGGTAATTCAGCAGAGGGCATTAGTTAATGGGAATTCTTTTTGTGTGTCTTTGGTCCTATAACAAGTATTTCTGGCTGCAGGGGAATAAATTAAATAAGTACTAGGGCCAGCTAATAGGTTCATTAAAAGGTTCTCAACATCACTAACCATTAGGAAAACACAAATTAAAACCACAATGAGGTATCACCTTAAATCTGTTAGAATGCTTATTATCAAACAGACAAGAAATAACAGTATTGGTGAGGATGTGGACAAAAGGGAACCCTCCTGCGTGGTTGGTGGGAATATTTTTTATAATGAAAAACAGTATAGAGTTTCCACAAATAATTAAAAATAGAACCACCATATGACCAGCAACTCCACCTCTAGTTATTGCTGCAGAATTATTCACAATAGCCAGAAACAAATAAAGAAAATGTGAAATACACATACACTGGTGAAGGCGATCAAAAGGCATAGACTCCCGGGTATAAAATTAGTCCGTCCTGGGGATATAATATACAGCACAGCGACTATAGCAAATACCATGTTTTATATTTGAAACTGTCTAAGAGAGAGTACACCTTAAAAGTTCTCATCACAAGAAAAATTACATAAGTAGGTACGGTGATGGATGTTAACTAGACTTACTGTGGTGATCATTTCATAAGATATACAAATTTTAAATCATTTTATTATACATTTGAAACTAATATAATTTTATATGGTGATTACATCTAAATTAAAACAATAAATTGCTAAGGGCCAGAGTGAGGCCAGTTCATGTTAGTTATGGCTAGTACCCACCAAAGCCAGGTCTATGGTGAGTGAGCTTTTGTTATTTGAAGACGAGGAGAGATAGGCCCATTACACTGTCAGCACAAAATGAATGCATAGCATCTTAGGAAGCTGAATTCCTTATCTCTTCCTTTTCTTTCTCTCATCTTTTATTTCTTTCTTGCTTCCTTCCTTTCTTATTCAGTATTTTCCTCCTACTTTTATATTTATTTCCATTTATTCTTTTGTTCTTTCTAAACAAAGCAAAAATACTTTGTAACCATCTTTATACCTAACATATTTCAAGTACAGTTATAATACATAGTTTCCTTGATTAAAACACATACTAATATAAGAAGAAACTTTAAATAGTTAAAATACATTAACCATTAAAGAAAATTAGTATAAAATGTATAACAAAGATAGGACCCCAAAATTTTATTTAGATAGTGTTAAACAGGATTCTTGTATCGATTCAATACCATACCTTAGGTAATAATGGACAGTTAGTTCCTTGAATCTTAAGATGAAAGTCCTGGCTTTTATGAATTGATTTTTTATCTTTGAATATCTATAAATGTATTTAAAAATAATTCTCTGATTCAGTAAATGTCAAAGTAACCATTTTCTAAGCAACTTTTACAAATGTATTCATTACTGAAACTAGTCAAAAAGTCATTTTAAAAACAAAGTCTTTTTCTTCTCCCACTAAACTCTGTCTTTTTTATGTGCTAAAGTTGGCAATGGCTTATAGAATTTGCACATAAATTTAATATTTTATACATAGTTATTTAGCATACTTGAATCCAGGGAACTACACTATCATCCTAAAACAATGTACTTCAAAATAAATACACTATATTAGACTCAATTTTTATTTCCTGACAAATGACCTGAGATTTGAAAGGCCATTTGTCTTTCAGTAAAAAAAAAAACACAACTATTATCTTGTCAAAGTAGATAATTTCTGCAGGAGAGTTGTCTATGTATTTCCAAGGCTTTTTTTCTTTATTCCCACCCCCCCCCCCCCGCCCCCGACTGGTAGTGTCAGAAATTAGACGGCAAAATGAAAAAGCAAGAAACTAAACATAATGGCTTATGTTTTGAACTAGAACCAACATGAGCTCTGCCCCGAAAGTGCCAGTTCCTCCTCAGTCACTGGGAACGCATTCCATACGTCTGACCAGCATACTTTGTTAGGAATCAAGTCAACGGCAGGACACCAAATCAGTTTTTCTTTTCATCTGAGTTACATAGGATTTCTTAAACCCGAACAACACTCTGCTGTTACGGGCACACTCTATACCAAGTGACCGATTAACCCACATACGGTGGCAGTAGAGGACACAATCATAAAGGCCGATAATTTTGCTCAGTGGACTGTACTTGTTCCCTTTTGGGAGAAGTTAAATGCAAAGCAAAAGACATTTTGCCCATATCTTAAAGTCACTTTTTATATTAAATATATTTTTTCTGCCTCATGCAATTCTATTATACTCCATTTTATATCTCCAACTCTTCTCAAGGACCCCAGACTTGACATTTCCAATTGGTTGGCAAACAGGCATCTTAAGGAATAACATAATCAAAACAAACCCCCCCCTTTTTTTTTTTTGCTTGTTTGTCTTGTTGAGTTTTGTTTTGTTTTTGAGAGGCAGGAGAGAGTAACAGTCAAGAGCAGATGCTGGCAAACTATTGCTCATAGGCCCAATATGGCCCTTCAGCTGAGACTGCTTTCTACAGATAAACGTTTGTAATCTACTCAGTGACAGGGACACTGGAGTCAGTTTATCCGGACTGCACCTTGGTTTGGCTACAAGGCCTAAGTCCCGTTAGGCAATCTCTCTATGCCTTCAGTTTCTCACAACACGTATGCTTAGAAAAAAGACTGTAAAGACGTATGCCTAAATGTTGTTTATGGTAGTGGTTGGCAAAAACAATTGCTGATGACTTTTCCTGTTATCTATGTGATTTTTGGAGAAGGGAAGCATTTGCAAAAGTTTCTGTGGTAAACATGCAATTATTTTTTGAAATCATTAAGCGATGCATGAAAAGAGTTCAAATTAAATGTTCTTGAAATATGGATATTTGGGAAATGCATTTAGATAAATATGATTTTGGAATTTTGAAAATATTACTTTAAGAAAATATAACTATATAGTTCCTTCTTTGTATCAAAAATGATTCATATCCTTAGGGAAAATCAAGCTTGAAAACATAGGACTATACTAGATAATTTAACAACTAGTATTTTAAATTCAAGGTAAAAAACAAAAAGTCCAATATTAAGAAAAAGAAATATCTTTCCATGGAAAATACATTATTACAAATGCTAAACAACTCTAGGTCTGGAGTTTAAGATTCAATTCTGGCTTCCGCCATTTAACAGCTCTTAACTTGGATAAGTTCAATTTTAAGATGTCATTTACTTATTTTTTTCCCAAAATGTAAGAAAAAAAGGTATTCTCTTAATAGGGATGTTTAGAGGGAAAAGTAAAACAATTCATGGAAAAAATTTAACACATGCCTGGCACATAAGTTTTTAATTATGACTCAACACAATTTATATAAATTTATTCTCTATATGTGTGTTTTTGTTTTGCAATATAGTAGAGAAAAGAAACAATAGCAAACCATAAAATTATATCATTAAGAATTGAACCACAGTTTACTAAAAGTATATATATAGAACAAGTTACTTAGAATCAATACTATCAATTCAGATCTTATTTTTTGCCACTTCCTTGACTTATAATTTTGAAGAAATAGTTACATTTCTTTTAAGCTTAATTTTTTTAAATCTATAAAATGAATTCATACTAGTTGTCTGTCTTATATCACAATGCCATAATGAGAAGTACATTAGAGAATGCAATATCTTTCAGATTGTACATAGTAGCAGCAATTTTAATTAGCATGATTATACTTGACAAATCTTAAAAGTTCATTTTGCTAACATCAGTAATTCAAATGTTAAGGCTAAGGTTTTATAGCTGTCCTCAGAATTCCTTAATTTACTCTAGTCTACCGGAATTTGAAAAAAAGTGGTCCTGAAAGTCAAAATAGTGAACAATGAACCTGCTGAGATTCTGAGAACCAGCACTTTAACTGCTTCTTACTGAATGTGACGCACAAGCTCTCAAACAGACATCAGTTCTGCTTTAGCCTGGTCTACTGCGTTAAATCTGAAGGTGTCTGACAAACATTCTAATCCCTCCAGGAAGAGAGTTCATTGTGGAGCCAGGTGGGTATGATTTACTGTATTTTCTTTCCAGCATTGCTAATTCTCAAATGAGCATAAAATATTATTCTTATATATATCAAACCATAATTATACATTATCTACCATTCTGAATGACCTACCACACAACTCCCATCTATTAAATTCTTGAAATGATGATTCATTAGTGTAAATACTCATGAGTTAATTGAACTAGCTTTCTCTCTCAATACATATCTAGTCACTCTGTGTTATCCTCATTTCCTGATGAATAAATTGAACCTGAGTTGACTTTCAAAGTCATCTACACAGTACTTAACACTGGATAACTATTAATGAGCCAATTAAACTATGTTATGCAGAATCTTTGAGAATGTGTAAAACACAAATGACCTTATGAAGCATGATACAATGAAAATAGTGTTCTGGATATGCCTGTGACAGATGTGTGAGGGGAATAGAGAGGTGACAGGGGGTCCACCACATTCTCTCATAATTTACCCCGTGGCTTGAATTAACCCTTGGAAAAGACCCACTTTTTCTTTTCCCGCACAACATTCTGTGTATTTAACATTGTTGGACATACTTCCAATCCAGTAAATTCCTGCTTGCAGTAGGCAATACCTTCAAGATATAAACATCATGGAAACAGTGTTTGCATGTTTGTTTGTTTGTTTTTAAGCTTTTAAACTAGATTAAAGAAAAAGCACATGGAAGGGATAAAAGCAGATAAGAATTTCTCCATTTAAAATGTTAGAACCCTACATAATAATAGCATTTCAGTCACTGACAATGATAAAACTCAAGATTTGACAAGTGAAATTAATACTTGCAATTTAATGCAATCAATTTCAGGCCCATAATTTTAACCAGTGATTGATGAGTTAACTAATCTAGTAATTATGGCAAGTTTTCCAATTCAACAAGTCCCTATCTGGAAAATAACCTGGGTCTTCTTCCAATTTAATATATATAGTGATTATGCTGAAGTTTAAAAAACCAGACATAGAGGCAGGTTGGCAATTGAGGTATTCTCTTTTCTCTCTGTGTCTTTTCCTTCTCTCTCTTCTCTCCCTAGCTCAACATAGTATTGGATCATTCAATCATTCACAATGTCTTATTCTTGCCTCCAATAAAGTGAAGCTGGGGCAGGTGGCTTATCCCAAGCTTAATCACTCTTCAGCATTCTGTGATGTTGGCACAAGACACAGCATTCTGAAGCACAGATGCAGGAAGGTAGAGGTAGGTCTTAGTTGTTGTCAGTGTAAGTTTTAAGGCTCCACACTCTTCTGATATTTTTTTTCTGTGTTCAATTTCCCTTGTCCTTTTCATGGTAGCATACATAACCTGGTGTTCATTGTTGTGTTCGCTTTTAAAAATCACAGTAAGATCTTCAAAGTCTTGTTTTGCATCTGTTGAGTGCATTCTATTTAGAATAATGTAATGCTGCCTCCCTAGCCTTGTATAATTGCTAGCTATAGGGCCATTATGTCATGTACCTCTATATTTCCACAAAATTATATGTACAATTACTTTATTGGGAAGAAAAACATAAAATAAAAAATCATAGTCTTATTTTATTGGTGATCATTGTTTTGTCAACAGAAGATCTGTGTGTAGTCTTTTCCAAATTATTGTTTCTTTTCCACAAGTCTTTAAAAGATATTACTGAACATAAAGAGCAAAAATTATTCAAGTCTAAAGCCAAACCAACTCACTTTATAACATCCCAAACTTCAATAACATTAAAAATTGTTCATTATGGACTTCTGGCCAAGATGGAGGCCTAGGTAGATACATGTGGCCTCAACGCACAACCAAAAGAAATACAACAACAAATTTAAAAATAAAAATAACCACAACTGCCAGAAAACTAAACTGTATGGAAGTCTGACAACCAAGGAGATAAAGAAGAAACATTAATTCAGACTGGTAGGAGGGACAGAGATGGGCAGCCAGGGCAGAGAGAACCTGTGGCAAGGTGGAGGGTGGAGGACCTGGTGGGCAAGGTGGTGGCTGGTGGCAGCTGGCAGACCAGAGCCCCCAAGGTGGTGACTGGCCGACCAGGCAGTCCCACATTTGCATAAGAATAAACCTGGAGGAACAACTTGGGAGCAAGAAAGACCACACAACCCAGGGTTCCAGCACAGGGAAATAAAGCCTCAAAACCTCTGACCAGAAAAACCTGTGGGGATTGTGGTGATGGGAGAAACTTCTAGCCTCAGAGGAGAGTTCACTGGAGAAACCCACAGGGTCCTAGAAGGTACACAAACTCACCCACCTGGGACTCAGCACCAGAAGGGCCCAATCTGCTTGTGGGTAGCAGGGGAAGTGACTGAATACTGGCAGAGCCCAGCAAGTGGCATTGTTTCCTCTCTGACACTTCTCTACCATACAGTACCACAACTCACAGTGACCCCATTCTGGAGAATACCTAAGACTCCACCCCTTATAAGATAAAAGGTGTGCTGAGACAAAGAAATATGGCCCAAATGAAAGAACAGATCAAAGCTCCAAAAATAGACCTAAGTGATGAAGAGACAGCCAACCTATCAGATGCAGAGTTCAAAACACTGGTAATCAGGATGATCACAGAAATGATTGAGTATGGACACAAAATAGAGGAAAAAATAAAGGCTATGAAAAGTGAAATAAAGGAAAATGTACAGGGAACCAACAGTGACAGAAAGGAAGCTGGGACTCAGATCAACGATTTGGACCAGAAGGAAGAAATAAACATTCAACCAAAGCAGAATGAAGAAACAAGAATTCAACAAAATAAGGAGAGGCTTAGGAACCTCCAGGAAAAATTGAAACATTCCAGCATCTGAATCATAGCAGTGCCAGAGGAGAAGAGGAAGAGCAAGAAATTGAAAATTTATTTGAAAAAATAATGAAGGAGAACTTCCCTAATCTGGCAAAGGAAATAGACTTCCAGGAAGTCCAGGAAGCTCAGGAAGTCCCAAAGAAGTTGGACCCAAGGAAGCACACACCAAGGCATATCATAGTTCATTAGCTAAGATTAAAGATAAGAAGAGAATCTTAAAAGCAGCAAGGGAAAAGGAGACAGTTACCTACTAAGGAGTTTTCATAAGACTGATTTCTCAAAAGAAACCTTGCTGGCAAGAAGGGGCTGGGAAGAAGTATTTGAAGTCATGAAAGGCAAAGACCTACATCCATGAATATTCTATCCAGCAAAGCTATCATTTAGAATGGAAGGGCAGATAAAGTGCTTCCCAGATGAGGTTAAATTAAAGGAGTTCATCATCACCAAGCCCTTATTATATGAAATGTTAAAAGGACTTATCTAAGAAAAAGATGATAAAAAATATGAACAGTAAAATGACGAACTCACAACTATCAACAACTGAACCTAAAAAAAACAAAAACAAAAACAAACTAAGCAAGCAACTAGAACTGGAGCAGAATCACAGAAATGGAGATCATGTGGAGGGTTATTAGAAGGGAGGGGGAGGGGAAAGAATGGGGGAAAAGGAACAAGGAATAAGAAGCATAAATGGCAGGTAAAAAATAGGAGGAGGTTAAGAATAGTATAGGAAATGGAGAAGCCGAAGAATTTGTATGTATGACCCATGGACATGAACTGAGGAAGGGAGTTCTGATGGGAGGGGGTTGCAGAGCAGAAGGGAACCAAGGGTACAAAAAATGGGACAACTGTAATAGTATAATCAATAAAATATATTTAAAAATTGTCAATTATTTTTATTAAAAATTAAATTGAGCTGAGTTTGAAACATTTTTTAAAAAATACTGCCTTTAGAGTCAAGTGCCTATTACAGTAAACTAAAAATTATGAATTCATTACATATTTAAACTTTTCTCTTTGTGTTTTCCCAATTCAATCAACTCCATTCGGTAGGCACATGCCACTAAAAAATGTCTTGGATGCCTGGATTATTTTTTCTGAAGGAGATTAAAGTTGTTTGGGAAAATAGATTCCAAAGTAAAAGTATGAGTGAGAGGAGACATTAAGTCTGTGTTTGTGTTTGTGTGTGTGTTCATAGTAGTGTATGACTCTTTGTTGGGAACTGCCCTGCCTGGTTTCAGAGGCTATAACCCCCCATGGTTAAGGCTGAGTCAGAGTTGGGACCATAAGCCACTAAGGAGACAAAGCTTATCTCCCTGGCAGAAGTGCCACCTCTGCCCACTTCACCCTGCTTGGCCCTGAGCTTGGCCAGTTAGCCAATGATGGGTAAGAATCCTCAAGGGAGGATCAACCTAAGACAGGCTCTGGTCACCAGGGATAAGCTTGCAGGGAAGGACTCGGGGGGCTGTGGCAAAAGGGGGTGATGGACCCTCGCCCCTCGGCTTTGAAATAGCCTGAGTCCTCATTCTGTCTGCAAGAAGTCTCCTAATCTCTTGGCTGCTTTACTTCCCTGTCTGACTTAAGCCTGAAGCAATAACAGAGGGCAGTGCAGTCCTGTGCTGGGAGGGGCGGATTCCCTGGGGAATCAGGCCTAAGAAAAAAAACTACATTCCTGTGAAACCTACTTAATCTGTACCCTCAGTTTAAAAGATAAGGGTCCAGACCTGAGATGAGTCTGGCGCCTAAAGTTTTATGGCCCTCTAGCTGATTGTCTGTAGCTCAGACTAAGCCCTCGAAGTTCTCTGTAAATCCTGTGTTGTTTAATCCTTACTGGCTGACAATGATTGATGAGCTTTATCTGCATTCCTATGCAAAGGAACCTAATAAAAGCCCCTGGAGGGAAAGGATCAAGGCCCTTCTCCTTTGAGAGAAGCGGCCATGTTTCCTCCCCAAGCAGATCATGTCTTGGTAGTCTTTCTACATCCATGGCGGAATGGAGGGCTGCATTAAAGCTCCCCGACAACTTTTAAGGAACTTTATATGCTCTTCCCTGCTTCCCTAATGTACTAATAAAATGAGGAAAGATCATTTATTTTTACTTTTTTTTCTTTATTTTTTATTGTTTATGCTATTACAGTTGTGGCCACCTTTTCCCCCTTTCCCCATCCGTACCAAACCCCAACTACCTCCCTCCTTGAGGTCATCACCACACCATTGTCATCATCGGTGTTTATGGGTCATAAATATATGCTCTTGGGCTAATCCCTTCAACTTCTTTCTTCCAGTCCCCCCTGCCTCTGGTTGTCAGTCTGTTCCATGTCTATGCCACTGTTTCTATTTTGTTCATTGGTTTATTTTGTTCATTAGATTCCCCATATGAGTGTGATCATATGGTATTTGTCTTTCTCTGACTGGCTTATTTCACTAAGTATGATGTTCTCCAGGTCCATCCATGCTGTTGGAAAAGGTATTTCTTTTTTACTGCCAAATCATATTTCATTGTGTAAATATGCCACAGCTTTTTTATACATTCGTTTACTGATGGGCACTTGGGCTGTCAGAAACGTTATTTGAAAGAAATACATTGGGAAATAAGTATAAATTTTATCTTAAAATGCACTTAGCTCCTTTTAAAAAAAGGTTTGGGGAACTCTAATCCAGTATAGTCCCACCCTAGAAAATATCGAATAAGCTTAAGAAAGTAATACTTAGAAAAGGATGTGTTGCAGTAGTGTGATTATCTGTTATTTAAGGCATGCCTTTAGCAGGCAACCGGGTAATTGTCCCATTTGCTGCACGATCTGCAGTAGAGATAAAGCACTGAGAAAGGGTGTCTTAACAACTTTATATAAAAGTAGATTTCAAAGTCGCTATATGCTAAATTTCATATTTCCTCCCTATTGAAAGTTCCAGAAAAATTGTGAGAGAAGACACAGATATAGATCCTTTGAAAGTCACCTGCCAAAAATACTTTCATAGAGCAGCTCTTAGCTGTGTTCTGTAGGCCAATGAAGTATACACCTCCCTTAGTGGAGGGCCATCTAGTCTTCAAGCAAGGTTATGGTTGGTCATTGAGGCCAGAAGTATATTGTTCAGCACCTTTCTCCCACCAGGTAAATGGCATCTAAGATTTGCTTGATGCTATTTCTTCATGTTCTTTAAAGAGTACATGCCCATAAAATTATCTAGCACCTCGGGGGAAATTTTTGTCAGAGAGAGAGAACTTTTGAATATTCTAATTGGTCCATGGTTTTTTAGGACTTTCCTTCCCCTACATGCTCTGATTGACAGACTCAACCCACTCTTGGGCAACCTACCTAAGATATCACCTGCATTCTGATGTCTGCCCATTCAAGCACAGCTAGTCTCTCAATATTCTATGATCTGATAAAATGTTATAATGAATGTTGATTAGTATTATAACACCTATTTGTAGTCTACTGTGGTTCATTCAACACATAGTGATTTAACAGCTATAATAATAATAATCAAAATATTAATGGTTTATTGAAAAACTATCAAATGTAAAGTATTACAGTGGGTAATTTTTAAGCATTATTTCTTTTAATTATTCCTAATATCCTTTTAGGTATTACTACTCCCATTCAAGAGAAAGCTATATTATTTGCTTATTTTAATTAAGTGGCAGAATTGCTTTCTATGTAGGTCTGCCAGACATGTAGCCATATAACTTTTACCATCTTTTTATTCATGCCCAGTTTTATGCTCAGAAATTACTGAAATAAAAGAACAGTCCTTGCACCTAGAGAATCCACATTATAATAATGGAGATTAATTATGAAAAATATATTTAAAGTACAATGTAAAATCAATTCATGCCCTGCTCTTTATTGACCTGTTTTTGTTGGGTCTTATTATTTTCATCATCTCAATTTGCCCAGAGAGGATGCTAAATACAATGTTGAGTGGGTGAATAAGTACTACTATATGCTACTAAATCACATTTTGTCACAACAGAGTCTGACAGATACCATTCTGGGTTACATGAAATGAAACTGCATGTGATGCTAGGAAAAGCCTGGGGCCTGATTCAGGACACACAAACTCAATATCAAGAAAAGGGTGTAACACAGGGACAAAACATCTGGCTGAATCTCAGTAAATTCCTGGTCCAAAGCCAGGAGACTCCTTTCATCTTATCAATTGATTCTCCTAACATTTGATAACAGAAAGGAGTTTATTCCCAATTTGCCTATCAACCATTTGCATGGTTGAAATAAGCTCTGAGCCTCTATTTTTATTTTGTTAAGAAAAGAAATGATGTCAGCCTTCTATGTATTTCACATCAGTGAAATCATATGTAAGAAATACTAACTACAGCTCCAGCCACAGAGTTAGTGGGCAATAAATGTTTATTTATATGGAATGGGATTTAATAGACCTTTCCTTTACAGCCTACGAATCTCTACAAAATAAATCCAGGATAGTGAAAGAAGCTACAGGTTTTCAAACAGAAGCAAATTGTCGAACTGCAGCTTTCTCTCTTGATTCGGCAGTGTTACAGTACCAGCTTAGATTAGTAAAAGACAGACTAGCAGACAAGTTAGGAGTTTCGATGCTGAGTTAGACTGTTTTTTTTTTTAATCCCAAGTCTATCAATTATTACTTCGAGACCTTCAATATGTTACTTAAGTGTTTATATGTCCCAGTTCCTCCATCTATGAAAAGGGAGTTAATAGTTGTACTGGACCTGCCTGGTCTGTTGTGTTAAATGACATAGGGAAATGAAATAGGGAAAGGGCTTAAACAGCACAGACATGTAGTCAACACCTTAAAAACAGGAGACTAAAGGGCATCATTTTAGGAGGAGGAAACTACATGTTGTCATAGATCCATGCTCTGAAGCTCAAATTCTCTTACTTGACTCATTTTAAAGTTCAAACTGTGGCAAAAAAGTCAGTAAGGCACAGAGGAATCATATTAAAGGAAGGGATTTCAGGAACTTAATGTGAAAGCTCAGCGGTTTCCCTTCATTTGAACATCTACAGTGATTAAATGACAACTTAAAAAAAAAGACTCTTCTTGTCATAGAGACCACTGAAGATGGGCATTTTATTAAAAAAAAAAAAACAGAATTAAAGAAGATGTGAAATTTAGGTTGAGTCTTGAAGAAGTATTAATAATTTGGTCAACCAAGGATGCCTGGTTATATTGTATGTCTTATGTCCAGCATAAATGCCTGGCTGACAGAGTAGTAGGGGCTTAATTCCAGCCTGCAACTGATCTGATCACAAACCCAGGAGCCATTTCTGAATTTTCCTGGGGAGAGTGCCAAACTCCAAGTTTACTCAAAGCCAATGGACTGGCCTGGGGGGGAAACAGGGGAATTCAAATATTCCATTATAATTGGAATTTGACATTAATTAGAACTAGAAATACCTTCTATTCTGGATGCTTTATACTGCTTATTGCAATGCAGGACTGGAAACAAGCAAAGTGATTGTTAGAAGACAATCTGAATTTGACACCACTTTTTCCTTATTCCTATTGAAATGATTGAAGTAAGAAAATAATAGAAAACATAAAAATCACTTATAAGGCTTAAGAAAATATCTTGAAAACTAGAAGAATTTCTAAATAATAAAAGGACGATGAGACAGGATGATGGAATGGGCTGAGGGCCTCACTGTTTATTGCAAGTTAGAAAAATAAGTACCTCTATACAGAGTTGGGCCAAAGTAGGTTTACAGTTGTTTGTATGGAAAATAGTACAATAATTAATAAATAATAATACAAAAATAAACTCGGTGTTTTGCATACTCACCACTATAAACCTACTTTTTTGCCCAACACTCTATAATAAAACCTGGCTAAAATAAGCCAACAACAATTTCTGATTAGGGTAAGTAGCCTAACCAAAAAGGAGGACTACAAAGTAGGTAATGAGGAAGTAGGGTAAGGAGTTGTATGTTTATACAACTAGCTAAAGTTATAAAGCATCTGTTAATGGAGTACTGTAAAAGCAAAACAAAATAAAAGGACAATGAATTAGAAGATAAGAATAAGCATTTCTCCAGTGTTAGGAACCGCCTTACCTGGTTTCAGAAACTGTAATCCCCCAGGGCTAAAGCTGAGTGAGAGACCTTGGAGTCTCTAAGCCACTAAGCCACTAAGGAGACAAAGCTATCTGTCTGGCAGGGGCACAGCCTCTGCCCCCTTTACTTCGCCCTGCCTGGCCCCCAGGTGGATGACCAGTTAGCCAATGACAGGTAAGATTCCTCAAGGGGGGTTGACCTAAGACAGGCAGTCATGAGAGGGCCCTCAGGGAAGGACTGGGGGGGCTATAGAAAAAGGGGGTGATGGACCTTTGCCCCTCAGCTTTGACATAGCCTGAGTCCTCATTCTGTCTGCAAGAAGTCTCCTAATCTCTTGGCTGCCTTACTTCCCTTGCCTGAGTTAAGCCTGACACAATGCCAGAGGTGTGTGTGGCCCTGTGCTGGAAAGGGCAGGTTCCCTGGGGGGATCAGGCCTATGAAAGAATGCATAAAACCCTGTGAAACCTGCTTTGCTAATACCCTCAATTTAAATGATAAGTGTCCAAGCATGAAATGAGTTTGTTTTTCCAAAGTTTTATGGCCCTTTAGCTATCTGACCCTGACTCAGAATAAGCCCTCATAGTTCTTTGAACATTATCTATTGTTTGATCCTTCCAGCCTGACAATGATTGATGAGCTTTACGTATACGCCCTGTATTGCTATGCAATAAAAGTCCATTGAGGAACAGGCTTCTGGCCCTTCTCCTTTGAGAGATCCACCATCTTTCCTCCCCAAGCAGATCATGTCTTGGTAGACTTATTTTCACCCATGGTGGCTGGGAGCACTCTGCGGGTGGGCCCCCCCCACGCTCCAGAATTTAAGGGAAGAAAAGGAGATAAATATTATGGGAAAGCCATAAAGAGAAGAGCTAGGATGGTTAACTTTCAAAGGCACATATTTAAAAAAGGATTTTCAAAACAATGAAAAAAACAGAAATTGGGGGAGTAATAATCCATACATGAGAAGAGAGATTATCTCTGATTCCAAAGGTAGCCTAAAAATTAATGAAAAAAGCTATACAATTGAAAATATAAACATATACTAATCTTGTGTGTCAAAACTAAAGAGATAACTAATGATAAAATTATATTTTTAAAGTATCATAAAGTAAATTTAAAACAAAATGACAAATTAGAATACATAGCATCAATCTGTAGTTAATATAAATAATACATTTATAAAGTGTTCTTATAAATTAATACATTTTATTAATAATATATAAATAATATTTATTTTATACATACATATACTAGAAGTAAAATACATATAAGAAATACATAAAGGCCTTTTTTGTGTGTGTGTGTTTTGTTTAGAAATGTTGACATTGACTTATTTGGGTATAATCTGTGTGGAAATAACCCAAATTTTAAATTGTGATATAATGTTCTTGTTTCCTAAAGAATTCTGCTTATAAAACAAAATATAAAAGGAACATTTGACAGCCAGAAACTTGGTGACTATTTCACATTTGTTCTTAGTGCTTCTGTTTCTGTTTGTTTTAATTGAAATATAATTTCCATATCATAAAGTGACTCTTTTAAAAGTGTGCAATACAGTAATTTTTAGTATATTCACAGTCACTCAATCACCATTGTCTAACTTCAGAACATTTTAATAGTCCAAAAGGAAATCCCAAACTACTTTCATTCATTCTTCATCACTCTTGTCTACTAGCTCTTGACACCATTATCTATTTCCTATCTCCATAAATTTGCCTATTCTGGACATTTTATGTAGCTGAAATCAAATAATATATGCACTTTTTATCTGGCTCCTTTTAATGGTATAATAGCTTCACACGTGCATTTCATGGCGTATACTAGCACTGCATTTCTTTTTACAGCTGAATAATATTTCAAATGTATGACTATACTGCATTTTGTTTTTACATTATCCAATTGATGGATATTTGGTTTATTTCCACTTTTGGCTATTATGAATAATACGGCTTTAACATGCATGCCCGTTTCTAATTTAATCATTTGTGTTTGTTACTAAGTTGACTGAGTTTTTAATATATTTTGGATATTAAACACTTATCTGATACATGACTTGTAAAATTTTCTGCCATTCTCCAGGTTGTCTTTTCATTCTGTTGTTTCTTTTGCTGTTCAGAAGCTTTCGTAATTTGATTTGTTGATTTTTGCTTTTGTTGTTTGTGCTCCTTGGGTTATATTCAAAAAGGCATTGCCAAGACCAGTATTGGTGAGCTTCTACCCTGTGTTTTCTTCTAGAAGTTCCTGGTTTCAGTTCTTATGTTTAAGTGTCTGATCCATTTCAAGTTAACTTTTGAGATTGGTTTGAGATATGGGACCAATTTCATTGTTCTGCATGTGTTTCTCCAGTTTTCCCAGCACTATTTGTTGAAGAGATTATCCTGTTATTAGTTGAATATTAGTTGAATATTAGCTGAATATTAGTTGACCTTATATAATAGGATTTAATTCTGGGTTTTCTTCTCTGTTCTAATGGTCAATGTGTTTATTTTTGTGCTATTACAATATCTTTTTTTAGTAATATGGTTTTGTTGCGTAGTTTGAAAACCAAAAGTGTAATGTCTTTGACTTTGTTCTTTTCTCTCAAGATTGCTCTTGTTATTTGAGGTCTTCTTTGGTTACAAACAAATTTTAGGGTTATTTATTTTATTTCTGCTAAGAATGCCTTTTTGGTTAGTCTACTCTTTATTCCAACGATCTACCATTCCCTCAAGCAATTGTAAAATTTTTTAAAATTGACTATAAATGTTTTTGAGTACAGTCCTTATGAGAAGCTTTTAGCCATGGCAAACCAAAGTCAAGTAAAACAAAGGTGAACTTTTTGACTAGAGACTTGAGATAACCATAAAACATGTTAAACAATAATAATTCCTTGGGAATGAATCTTTGAAAGAGCTCTGCTATTTTCTGTTCTTTTCCATTCCTGAAATGCAGGTTATTTTATTTTTATCAAAATTATTATCCAGTTTAAGCACAGGGAATGGAGCTAGGACAAGATAAAATGCCACAAAACTCTCTGTCATTACTGAGAGTCAGCTTCTATAAAGAAATAAATACATACATACATACATACATAAATAATAAATAAAAAATAAGTGCTCCACAAGTTGCTGTAAACCTTTGGTTAATTTCAAGATTAAAAGGAAAAACATTTCTTTGAGCAATTTATACCAATTTTTGGGTTGATTTCATGAAGAGGCAACTTTTGTGAGGTCCTTACTCTGCCGTTTTCACTGACATCACTTACACAGAATAGTTACCTGCAGCACTGTTCCCCATCCCCGTTATACAGAATATTTCAAAGTTAAAATATAAAGCAAAACTACACATTAAAAATAGTCATCCTTTCTATTACGCAAAAAAGCAATCTAAAAATAATATTGTTGGTTACTAAAAAATTAGCAAGTGGTTTTTATATTTCAGTTTTCTGTTTTTACTTTCTAATTTTTGTACAAAACTTTATAACTGCATCTTTTTAAAAATTAGTAACAAATAATTTTTAAGGAACAGTTTTAAAATGCAATGACTATTTGCCTTTGGAATCTTGTATTTTTAATCCTAACCAGAGACTGTATATACTTAACATTTTATTCTTTTTAACTCTAGAGGTTATATATTCTTTGGGAATAGTACACATAGATAAATATTGTATTTTAATGGATATTTCACAAAATGTCCTGTGATTCACAACTTCAAGATCAAAATAAACCACCAACAACTTCACAAAGGATGTAAAAATGACAAATTAAATCCCACGGTGAAATTTTGAATCTACATAATAATTGTATAATTTGAACGTTTATTGTTTTGGGAATCAAAATTCTCCAACCACAAAATTTTCTCAACCTAAATAGTTATTGATATATTTCTATGTTGCAATGATTTCTAGACACCTACAAATGCTTATTAAATTTCTGATTATATTATTTTAATATAATTCAATATTACAAAAAGTTGAAAATTTATGTCATATAAAGACAGCTGTCTAGTATTTTAAATACTCATTTAACTATTATGCTCCAACCCTAAATATTTTAAGTGTCATGGAGTATACTAGAATGTTTCTCCCAAGTTCTCTTCAACACTCAGAAGAAGATAAATGTGCAAGCAATTATAACTATGGTCTACAGTGGCCAGAAAAGACAAGAAGATATTTATTCCTACAATAGAAGCTAAACCCACAAAAGAAAATTGTTAAAAATCTCAAGTTTTAAGCATATAAAAGTTATGAACACATAAAGCAAATCCAAAGTTAATTGTTTTATATTGTTTAGTAGCCATCTACTGAAGGACTTATTTCCATTTGTGGATAAGTATGCCACAGACTCCTGTAAATAGTAAACTTCAAGAATGTTATATAATATTTGTCGTTTATCAACAAAACTCTTTAAACAAAATCCAAAATTTAGCATCTGTAAAAAAAATGGAGAAAACTAGAGTCCAGACTTTCTGTATGTATCACCTCAACTACAGCTCTGGCATTATTAGGCCGGTTGGTGGTACAAAATGTGAGAACTGTCAGGTACTTGAAATTTTAACTTGGTAGCAATTTCTCGTTAAAGTTTATTTCAGTAAACCATCAAACTGTTTTTCTACTCTACCTAACTCCTCAGAAATTGTAACAACTTTGCTTAATAGGAAAATATACATTATTAATATTATATAATAAAATATATACAGATATAACATCATATATAATGTACATATAAGAGTGTGTGTATATATGTATATATATATATATGTGTATATTTTATATATGTGTGTATATATATGAAATCTTCTATCTGGACAACTCAGAGTTGTAAGAATGCTATTAAAGATTCAAATCTTATCAATACCTGCTGTCAAGTTAAAAAGTTCAGATTGGGAACTAAGGGCATCTGTCAACAGCATGATGATAGAAGGAAATTAAATCTACTAGTTACAATGCTTACTATATTTAGAAATTATAGGTCCAGTTATTCTAAATGAGTGAGTGATCTTTAACTGAATACCCAGATGATTTATGTTGCCATAGTTATAAACTAATTATTCACCATTATAATTGAAGTATTATTTCTTCGCAAACACAGACAAGGCTTAAACATGAAAAAATATGTTTGAGCTCTCTATTCTGTTCCATTGATCTGTGTGTCTATTCTTATTCCAGTACCAGACTGTTTTGATTACAGTGGCCTTGTAATATAGTTTGATATCAGTATTGTGATCCCTCCTACTTTGTTCTTGTTTCTCAAAATTGCTGAGCCTATTCAGGGCCATCTATGGTTCCATATAAATTTTTGAAATATTTGTTCTATATCTATGAAGTATGTTATTGGTATTTTAATAAGGATTGCATTGAATCTATAAACTGTTTTAGGTAGTATGGACATTTGATGATGTTAATTCTTCCAATCCATGAACATGGTATATGCTTCCATTAATTCATGTCTTCCTTAATTTATTTCTTCAGTGTTGTGTAGTTTTCTGAGTATAGGTCTTTTACCTCCTTGGTTAGGTTTATTCCTAGGAATTTTATTTTTCTTGTTGCTATAGCAAATGGGTTTTTTTTTCCTGATTTCTGTGTCTTATATTTCATTGTTGGTGTAGAAAAATTCCTTTGATTTTTGAATATTGGCTTTGTATCTGGCTCTTTTGCCAAATTCACTTATTAGGCTGAGTAGTTTTTTGGTGGAGTCTATAGGATTTTCTACGTACACTATCATGTCATCTACAAACACTGACAATTTACTTCTTCCTTTCCAGTTTGGATGCCTTTGATTTCTTTTTCTTGTCTGATAGCTTGGCTAGGACTTCCAATACTATGTTCAATAGGAGTGGTGAAAGCAGACATTCTTGTCTTGTTTTTGATCTTAGTGGGAAAACTTTTAGTTTTTTGAGTATGACATTAGCTGTAGGTTTCTCATATATAGCCTCTGTTATGTTGAGGAATGATCCTTCTATTCCCTCTTTGCTGAGTTTTTTTTTATCATAAATTGGTGTTGTACCTTATCAAATGCTTTTCTTGCATATATTGATATGATCATATGATTTTTGTCTTTCCTTTTGTTTATGTGATGTATTACATTTATTGATTTGTGAATATTGTATCATTGTTATATTGCTGGGACGAATACCACTTGATCATAGTGAATGATCTTTTTAATTTATTGCTGGATGTCGTTCACCAATATTTTGTTGAGGATTTTAGTTGGGGAAAAAGGGGGAAGACTTGTCAGGAACACGTATAAAGGATGCATGGACAAAGCCAAATGGGGGTAGGATGGAGGGTGGGAGGTGGGGATGGCTGGGGTTGGGGGGCAGTGGTAGGGGAAAATGGAGACAACTGTACTTGAAAAACAATAAAAAAAAAACAAAACATGAAACAAAAGATATGTTCAGCTTGAAAGAGATACTTCCAAAGATTTAGGCCATTCTTTTTTATTTTCATTAAATTTAATAGGGTAACATCGATTAATAATTTACATAGGTTTCAAGTGTGTAATTCCATAATATATCATCTGTGTATTGCAATGTGTGTTTGAGATTCAAACATCCCATATGGCTCAGCCGAAACTGTTTATCAACACTTTCCACAATCTTTAAAGTTGATGATTTTCTTAGCTAGCTAACTATTTGTGTCTACCAGATCACAACAGAGAGCTTTGGAAGATGGTGGTTTGTTAGGACCAACAGCTTCGATGGTTTGCAATAAAAATTATACAGAAGTGAGAAGAAAGTATGTCATAGGTACTCTGGTTTAAATTTCATTATATAACCATTTTATAACACTATATATTCATCCTAAATATAGAACCTACACATAAGCTTAGTATATAAAACATAAGAAGTATAAATTATTGATTACTGAAAATTGACAATACAGAAATGCATAAAGAAGCAGAAATATTATCCTTAAGCAGACCATATGCATCTTTGCTGTGGTGCTCAGCTCAGCCACACCAGCATCAACTGGGAGATTGTCAGACATGCGGCACATCAGTCTATATCTCCGAGAGCAAAGTCGGAACCCGTTTTTAAACAAGGTTCCCAGGACATTCGTGAGCGCATTGCAGTTTGAGAAATACTGATATAGAGACAACCACTGTTGAAATTTTGGTGAGAACCCATTGTTTTTTCTTTTCCACTATATTATAGTTTACATATTCATACAATTTTATATTATATTAAAATATTTATAGCATTAAAAGTTATCAATATTATTTTCCAATTTTATTACTAAATGACATAGTTATTGTGAAAATCATTAGCAAAATAGGGCAGAAATTGAGAACTCCCCAATTCTTATCATCTAGTGCAGCATTCTAGCGCACGTTGTTCCAGTTATATAAATATATCGATTGATATATTATTGCATATTGTACATAGAATGTATAATTTTATAGTGTACAAAGTCTTGTAACATGGTTATTTTAATGGCACTTGTCTTGCTTTTGTACATTTTATTTCTATGATATAGTATTTCCTATAAACATGTTACCTATATTATGTTTCTTAAAGTATTACTATTTTTTATTTCGTTAAGGTTGAATCCTGAGGTAAAAATATCAGCCTTTTTTTAATGCTAAAATATATCCCTTATTGATTTTTAATTTTTAACTGATTCTCAAATACATTGTAAAAGAAGGGTATAAAAGAATGAATGTGCATGCCCTGTCTGGTGCAGCTCAGTGGATTGAACACAGGCCTGTGAACCAAAGGATCGCTGGCACGATTGATTGTCAGTCGGGGCACATACCTGGGTTGTAGGCCAGGTCCCCAGTAGAGGGGTGCGAGAGGCAACCACACATTGATGTTTCTCTCCCTCTTTCTCTTCCCTTCCCCTCTCTCTAAAAATAAATAAATAAAATATTTTAAAAAATCAAAACCAAAACAAAATAAAAAAAGGAACTAGCAGTTGGGTCATGATACCTTTTATAGTTACCCCGATGATTTCCAGGGAGGAGGAGAAAACTATACTACCTGCTCATGTATGAAACTTCAGTTTTAAATTTAGTATTAACTGATTTAAAATGAAAAAAAAAATGAATGTGTATTACTATGGGAAATATACTACTAATTCTAGTAATAATTAATCAAGTAAAGAGAATCTTTATTTCTTTTCCTTTATAGATATTTATCCTTTCTGGCCTGGATATTTGTATACTTTTATAATAATTAAAAATTAGCATGGCTAAATATGTACCTTTTAAAAAATTTTTTCTAGGAATTTGGTAAACACTTTTTATTTATATAGTCCAATTGCTTTTCAGCTAAAAGTCTTTTATTAAATATATATAATCAAATGCACTCTAATCAGCTCTACATTATTTTTCTTATCATTGTTTACATTTGTACTTGTCTTCTGCATAACCTTTACAAGTTTGCCCTTTAATATTACATGGTGTCTATTTATGCTTCATTGTGTTCAAGGCAAAATTTAAATGATTTAATTGTGCCAAACACGTCCTTATCTATTTCTGCTTTAGTTGTATTTCATTGTCCTATTATTTCAATCTTTATATTGTCCTCACACATAGACAATCTGTTTCTAACCAACCTTTGCTAACAGCGTGGATATGTGGATTGCATTTGTGCGATCTCTGTCCCTGAGACTGGGTGAGAAACATCTTCACATTTGCAGCTGGAAAAATGCGTTTTTGCCCATAGTCCCATGAATACTTCCCACTATTGATGTTGACTTTATCATGTGGAAATTATTAGTAATAAGACGCCACTTTCACTTTCCCATAATGCTTGGAATGATGAAAACTCAAGGCTAAATACTTAGTATTCCTAGATACGTTATTCCTGTTATTAAGCCCATTGCACTCTATTTTTGGTAACTGAGTTTCCAAGACTGCACTTTCCTAAATATGACCTACCCAGTTGATATCTGTCATCTACTTATCTCTGTCTGGTTAGATGGGTTTTATAGTCTGTGGATTATAGTTGCCAATTGAAAGTGGAAAGAGAAGTACTGATTTGGAACAGAGGGAAGGAGGGCTGTTTTAGAAATTAGCCCTCAATATCTCTGGTTATATTTTGCTTGCTTGTTTGTTTTGTTGATTAAGTTCCACTTATAGGTGAGGTCTACGGCATTTATCTTTCACTGGCTGGCTTATTTCACTTAGCGTAATGACAAACTGACAGTAACCAGAGAGGAGGGAGGATGGGCTAACAGGAAAAAGATGGAGAAGGGTCATCAAAGAACATGGAAGAAGGAACATGGACAAAGGCGGGTAGGATTGAGTGTGGGAGGTAGGGGTTGGTGGAGCAGGGGAAAATGGTGGGGGGAAAATGGAGACAATTGTATTTGAACAACAATGAAAAAAAAAGAAAAAAATACCAACAACAATTAGTCTTCCACTTTTAAATTAGATGAAAACAGATACCCCCCCTCCAAAAAATAGAAATTGGCCCTCAACGTTAGAATGACAGCAGGCCATTTGTTACACATCTGCACTTTCTAAACAAAGGTGGGAAAACATAGAATAGATTTTCCTGTAATTCCTGATTGGTATTGCAAAGGTGTGCCAACATTTGATTTAATCAGATAAATTCCATCAAGTAAGGTTTAAAGGAAAACTAGATACACCAGCACAAGTTTGACTTAAGTTTGACTTCATTTAGGAACTTATAAGATTTTGCTGTTTTCTATGATTTATCAAGTATTTCAGTGGAAATGTAGATGGCGACATTCCAGCTGGTGACAACTAGCTAGTTGTCAATTTAAACCAGAAACGATCTCTGGGTCATGGTTGGAAGCCAGGGTAGAATACCTGGTGTCATCGACAGGGAGAAGAATTTTCATTCTTGAATGAAAACTAAAGATTTATTGATTTGTTTATTTTTACCATCAGTGATGTTTTCCTAGAGTAGATAGTAGGTGAGATGCCCCTTCTAATATATGTTAAATCTGAAGTTGAAAACAGACTAACATTAAGTGTAGATTGAATATAACTCTGATACTTATCTAGAGATTGAGTTTGGAAAGAATAGTGTTTTAAGAAAAGGTTAATTTATTTTTTCTACTTGTAAAAATTAGCCTTCATCACAAACAAGCTGGATTCTCTGTCAGTCTGTTCATTAGTCTTAGTAAGTAAATCTACAGTTAAATTGTTTTAAATTTCTTCAGATTAAATAGAGCTGTGGGTTTATATTTAGTGGATTTATATTATAAAAATGTGTGGCATGCTTCACAGGGATTGTGAGGATACAGCTGTAGTGGTAATAATTCTAAATGCTACTTAAGATCTCTTTATAAACTTGTCAAGTTGTATATTGTTCTTTCATACATGCAAGTAGGATTCAAATAAAATACTAAGAATCATAATTTAAAACTTATTTTCAACTTCGTTTTAAATGAATAGAGTGGTTGAGGAGTTAAGCTAGGTTCTCTAAGAGTCATTCTGAAGCTGGATGTAGATTCCTTCCCAAGACCTATTAACATTTATTACAGGTTTTTTTCTTCTAACACTATGTTGGTCAGTGAGGCTTCTGACATTACATGAAGCAAAGGGCATTGTTGTTCTCTTAGAGCCATTCTTCTAAGAGAAAGATGCTGCAGCTAGGGAAAACATTAAATAGAAGCACATCTGACATCAACGGCGTGTCTCTGAGTTACAATACTTAGCAGAGCTCACGACGTCCTTCAAGGATAGATAAATTTCTTCAGTGCTTGGGTTTACCTTGAGGAGTTAACTACCCTAATTTGCAGTGATACATATTATGCACAGGATGCAATGTATTTGCATATTGCAAATACTTTAAATAATATTTCACCAAATAAATCCCTGATGGAATATCATTTAATTGACAAGTTGAAAAATGGGATCGCAGTTTCAGACCCCATCACTCTCCTAATGTTTGAAGTATAGCTGTAGAAGGAAACAAGCAGTGCATAAAAAACAGACTTACTGTAACAACTGTCCATGCTAATGAGAAGGATACATTGTATTGTTTTTGTTTACTTATAACAAATAAGCATGAATATCTTCTTGCACTTCATGGGGAAATAGCATTAATCCTTTGTGCTACATTTAAATGAATCTTGGGTAATGTCATTGAATGTGTGTCTAAATGACCCTAAAATGTTACATTAGTAGAAATGAAAGCACAAAAGTCCATGCAAATAAATGTAACTTTTATGTTGCCCGTATTCTCTAGTTTTACGTTATGTGAGTTTGAGATGATGCTGTCATTGTCCAAATAATCCATGAAAGGCCACTTTATCTGTAAAAGTTACCTTTGAGAAAACAGCCTGTGAGCATTTCCTTATTACTAGGCCTACGCTGAATTTGAAAGTACCAAAATTTGCATCAGTTTATCTGTTTATCATGGAACTGATTTTTCTCTCCTTGCTATTTACCCTGACCATAATAAGGGTAAACAACAACAAAAGGAAGCAACACAAAACCAGGTATTGCAACTATTGCAGTCAGTTATCTTCTCCAATAGATCATTTAGTTAGTAGTACCCAGATCCTCTGGGAAGCATACCAAATCTTCCGCTGCATTTGTTTGTACACAGAGTATATCACTGTATGAAAAACTGATAACTCTATATGGATTTATGTCTGTGACATAGGACTTCTTTTCAAATATGTAGCAGGTTGCCTTACTAGTTAGAAGCATCGATAGACTGTGCCACAGATTTCACTACATGCTCTACATCCATACACTTATTGCATGCCTATAATTAAGCTGACAGCATGAGATGAGAAAACTTGGCCAGTATCAGCTTATCCCCAGTCTAGGAACACGGTAAGTGTTACAATATCCTAAGAGATACCTCAGATGAGAAATGCCAAATAACTGAATAACTTTCCAGTTATTCCAGGAACCGTTTGGAGTCAGGTCACAAACATTAGAAAATTCTGCTATGACATTACACATAGGCATTAGACATTTCTAACTCTCCAGAAATGCCTGTGGAGCAGAATGGAAAACCCAGCTGTCTGGGGCTGTGCAAGATGCTGTTTGCTTGTGTTCCCTAATCACAGCTCATGATGTTGGAACTTAGTAAGACCCCTCCAGTGCACAAGACCCAGAAAGACCTCTAGTATTGTAAAGGCGGCTCCTGTGAAATTATGAAGACTAGTGAAAATCCAGGGTATAGTTTTGAGGAATAAAAACAAAAGTTTCTTGGTCTGTCTTGCTACGTGTATAATGTACTCAGTACCTTCTAAAACAGTACACTGACCAAGACTGAAGGAGCTTGCGTTTTGATTAATGAGAAAGTTACGTGGAGCACCTTCATAGTACTTAGTATATACAAATAATTAATCTTCACGACTCTCTGTATCAGGCAGCATTGCGTTTTTAAGTGAAGACAAAAAGACACCAAGAAGTAAAATGATGAGCTTCCTTCTGTTTTTTTTTTTTCCTCAAGAGGTTTTCTAATCCCATTTTCCAGTACCTATAGTCATAAATTCCAGATTTCACTTCCTTTCTGAAGTACTTGAGGTACTCTTTTAAGTCTGTGAAAGCAAGCTTTTCCTCATAATTGCCTCATAATTTGTGTTTACTTTTTGCTATAAGGCAATAAGCAGCACTGAGATCATTTTTGTTGTTGTTATATGTCCCCCATGAACTATCTGAGATTTCTTTAAGAATCCTGTCCAATCTTGTCCTCTTATATCTCTATATCTGCCACAAACTAATCCAACAGTGACTAGAAAATTTGAATTGGTTCTGTGTTAGTTTCTTTTTTTTTAATATGTTTTATTTGTTTTTAGAGAGGGAGGAAGGGAAGAGGAAAGAGAGGGAAAAAAAAAAAAAACATTGATTCAAGAGAGAAACATCAGTCAGTTGCCTCTTGTACGCACCCCGTCCAGGACCAAAGCTGCAACCCAGGCATATGCTCTGACCAGGAATCGAACCAGTGACCTTTCAATTTGTGGGATGATACCCAAACAACTGAGCCACACTGGTCAGGGCCGAAGGGTTTGATTCCTTTGTTAGTATTTTCATTTAATACATAGTTCTTTCTAAAACAACAACAAGAAAAGAAACCATTCTTACTGAAGTGTGTGTGTATACACACTTATATATACACACACATACACATATACACTTATATATGCACACTTATATATATACACTTATACAGATATATATAATTCTATATATGTTCTTATTAAAATATATAAATATTTTCTATCTATATATGTATAATATATATGTCAAATATATATTCTAGTGTATTATTCTCTCTATATATGTAGAATATATATACAGAGAATATACATATATATAGAATATTCTAGTGTGCATTTTTGTGGGCCCACAGATGACAAATGGCAGAGAGGCTAGCTACAAAGTGAAATAATATAGTGAAATTATACAACAATAATGCATGAGCTGGCCTTGTTCTTTATTTATTATAAACTATAGTTTTTCTAATCAATATTTTATTAACTTAGCAAGTCAAAAAGTCTCTTGTATAGATGAGCTGTCATAATATATTGTAGAATGACTGACATTATTTTAGAAAGCTACTTATCTTTAGGGACTTTGGCAAAAACAGATTATCTGATCCACATACAGTACAGTAGCAAACCTCGTACAACAAGCAAAGGCTATGGAAAACATGTTCAGACTTTCGTTAAAATTGCCTCTAACTAGAGAAAATAATTGTAACTGCTTTATTTAATATGACAACATATAAAAGGCTGTAAATATTCAATATATACAAACTGCTATGTTTTTAGATAAGTATATACCTGTGAAATCACCATCACTCTCAACGCCTTTACCTCCAAAAGTTTCCTTCCCTCCTCCTCCCAACTTAAAGTTTACACTCAGCAGAATCTTAAGTATACAATATAGTATTGTTAGTCCTAGGCCCTGTGTTGTACAGAAGATTTCCAGAAATTACTTACTTTGCATAACTGAAACTTTGTGTGCTTTGATTAGCATCTCCCCATATGCCCCTCACCAAGCCCCGGCAACCACCACTCTCTGCTTGTGTGTTCAACTGTTTCAGATTCCACCTGTGCCAGAGATCATACAGTGTCTGTCTTTCTGTGTTGGGTTTATTTCACTCAGCATAATATCCTCCAGATCCACCCATGTTGTTGCATGTGGCAGATTTCCCTGCTTTTTCAAGCTGAACAATATTCCAGTGTATGGATATAACAGATTTTCTTAATCCATTCATCTGTTGATGGGCAGTTAGGTTCACATCTTGAACATTGTCAATGATGCTGCAATAAATATGGGAGTGCAGATATCTCTTTACAGTCCTGATTTCAGTTCTTTTGTACGTATACCCATAATTGGAATTTTAGTTCAAATGGTAATTCTACTTTTAACTTTCTGAAGAACTTCCACACTGTTTTCTACAGTGGCTGCACCAGTCTACATTCTCATGCACTGCGTACAAGGATTCCCTTTTCTCCACATCCACACCAACACTTGTTATCCAAGGAAACGCTTAAAAGTACATTATAAAGAGAAACACATTCGCAAAAGAAAAACTGTCTTTTCTGTCAGTAATGGATTTGAACTTTACAAATATCAAATATCTCAGCTTTTTATGGAGTTAAAGCTGGAGCTGGAATCTTAAATGCTATGATAGTTGCGAACAACGACTGGCAGACTACGGCTGGCAGGCCAGGTGGGCTCAGTGCTTGCTCCGGTGAACGCAGTTTATTGGGACACAACCCTGCTTATTGATTCACGTACTGTTTGTGGCTGCTTTCACCATACCACTGCCGAATCGAGTATTCAGGGCAGTAACTTTACAACCTACGGGCTTGTAACATTTACTATGATCTCTATTCCAGAAATAAAATTTCCAATTCCTGGACTTGCTCTTCCATGAAGCATGATAATTATTAATGAAAAGTTAGGCCTGTACTGTTTATTGAATGATAGAATAATGGTGGCTTTTATTTCCATTATTTTATTTGTTTCTTTCTAGATTTCTGTATGTTCCAGTTTTGTGAAATGCTTGCATGCAATTTCTATAATGGAAATATGTTTCAAATTTAATTTAATTTTAAACATTCATTTATATACTTACAAATGTAAATGAATATTTACATTTACATATGTATGCATGGTTGTCTTCACATCAGAAGAATTCAGGCTTCCGTTATTTATAAACATTATAGTATAGAGAATTGGCTTTCTTCCCAATAAATGCCAGGTATATTTTGCAGTTTTGGATTCTATATAGGTATTTTTCTTAAATCTTACATTTCTGTAGCAGTTTATCAGTTTCAGAGTGCAGTATGGATAGGTTTTAAAAATGTTCTAGACCTAATTTTCTGATAATACTGCAGCATGAAAAACTGTTCAAGTTTCTTGCCATAGGCAATTGCTGAGTCAATAAATATCCTTCTGGACCAATCAGATATACTCATCTCTGGAAGCAATATTTCAATAGTGACAGCCATAAAATGCATTCATTCATGATTTACAAAGATACATGTAGTCAGCTTTTATTTTTTCAAATAATCAAATAAATAAAAACTCTTCTCCAAATTTCACCCTACTTGTATTAGATTTACAATCCACACTTATTCTCTGATTTAAATTTAGCAACCTTAGTTATACCTATATTTGATCTTTTCTATTTTTTTGTTTATTTATTCTTGCCATCTTTCAGGAAGATAAGTATATGCCAGAAGAGCACTTGTTTTCTTGCTGGCCTTTTTTCATTGACTTTTCTGTCCTAATTTCCACTTACCTTTATAATTCATGTAAAATTCCAGCAATATTGATGTGCTCCTTTGGATTTTGATTCTGAGGTACAGGATATTCTTGTTTATCCTAGCCACTTGTGTGGGCTCCCTTGTTTTTTACTAACTTTTGACTGCATGCTTAGAGGAAACCAGATCCTCAAACTTACTCTTTTATTTCTTTCTTTTAATAAGCTTTGTTATAGAATAGCTATTAATTTAAGTACATTTTAAGATGAAATTTTATTTGAATTTTACAGCTTCCACTGTAAAAGACAACTTTACAACTTTGCTTAAAGACCACTTTACTTCTATATGATCCAGAAATTCCACTCTGGGAAGATTCTGTTTAACTAAAACATTAACCCAAAAGATACCAGCACCACCATGTTCATATCAGCATTGTTGATATCAGCCAGGATATAGAAACACCTGTGTGTTCATTGATAGATGAATAAAGACTTTTGGTACACACACGCACACACAATGGAATATTATTCAGTCATAAAAAGGATATCTGAATATTTAGAACAACATAATGGAATTTAAATGCATTGTGCCACCCAGAATGGTATGGCTTAGTTGGTTGGGCATCCTCCTCCAAAGCTAGAGATCGCCGGTTTAATTCCCAGTCAGGGCACATACTTGGATTGTAGGTTCAGTCACCGTCAGGTATCATGCAAAACAACCAACCAACCAACCAATGTTTCTTTCTTGCATTGATGTTTCTCTCCCTCTCTTTCTCCCTCCCTTCTCTTCTCTCTAAAAATAAATAAATAAAAATTTAAAGGCATCATGCTAACTAAAATAATTCCAGAGACATTGAAATTAAGAACAAACTGACAGTAACCAGAGGAGAAGTAGGAAGGGACATTGGTTAGAAAGGAGGGAAGGGTTTTCAGGAACATCTATAAAGGACACATGGACAAAACCAAAGGGGGATAGGATCAAGGGTGGGAAGTAGGGATGCCTGGCATGGGGAGAGTGGTGGGGAGAAAATGGAAATAACTCTACTTGAACAACAAAAAATAATAATAATAATTCAAACAGAAATATACTATATGATCTCACTTATATCAGGAATAACAATAGCAACAAAAAGAAAAAGAGATCAGACTTGTGGTTACTGAAGGCGGGGGTGGAGGTAGGAGAAATTGGAAGAAGGTGGCCCAAATGTACAAACTGGTCAGCGGGGCAGGGGAAAGTGGTGGTGGGGAAATGGAGACAACTGTACTTGAACAACAGTAAAAAAATTTTAAAAAGAAAAATAAGTACCAGGGATGTGGTATACAACATGATGACTGTAGAAAACACTGCTCTATGATACAAAGGAATGTTACTGAGAGTAAATTCTCATCACAACAACTTTTCCTTTTTTTCTTTCTTTTTATTTTATCTATATGAAAAGATAGATATTAGCTGAAACTACTGTGGTTCAAAATAATTATAAATCAAACCATCATGCCATATGCCATAAACTTATACAGTGATGTTTATCAATTATTTCTCAATAAAACTGGAAAAAAGACAACTTAAGAAATCTATTCAAAAGGGCACCATTCATACATCAAAGAGGCATGTGTAATTTTACATATCTCTATATGAATTTTTTAAAATAAGGTGAGAAGTACAAATATGCATGTGTATATTCACACCCAGATTATCTTAACCAGGTCTCAGTTTATTAAACATATTTTTTTATTTTTATTATTATTATGTTTTAGTATATTTTATTGATTATGCTATTACTGTTGTCCTGTTCTTTTTTCTCCCCTTTCTCCCCCTTCTGCCCTGTACCTCCTTACTTCCAGCATCCTCCCCTTAGTTCTTATCTATAAGTTGTACATATAAGCTCTTTGGCTTCTCCATTTCCTATACTATTTAACCTCCCCCTGTCTATTTTCTGCCTACCAATTACTCTTCTTATTCCTTGTATTCCCCCCCCCACTGCCCCCCTCTCTCTCCCCAGTGATAACCCTCCATGTGATCTCCATTTCTGTGATTCTGCTCCTGTTCTAGTTGTTTCCTTACCTTTTGTTTTTTGATTTCGGTTGTTGATAGTTGTTTGTTGTCATTTTACTGTTCATAGTTTTTGATCTTCTTTTTCCTAGATAAGTCCCTTTAACATTTCATATAATAAGGGCTTGATGATGATGAACTCCTTTAGCTTTACCTTATCTCGGAAGCACTTTATCTGCCCTTCCATTCTAAATGATAGCTTTGCTGGATGGACTAATCTTGGATGTAGGTCCTTACTTTTCATGACTTTGAATACTTCTTTCCAGCCCCTTCTTGCCTGTAAGGTTTCTTTTGAGAAATCAGCTAAGATTCTTATGGGAACTCCTTTGTAGATAACTGTCTCCTTTTCTCTTGCTGCTTTTAAGACTCTCTCTTTATCTTTAATCTTGGATAATTTAATTATGATGTGTCTTGGTGTGTTTCTTCTTGAATCTGTCCATTGTTGACATTGAGGTATTAAAATCCCCTACTATAAGTATGTTGTATGTTTCCTGAAGTCCTTCAAGATTTCTCTTATATATTTGGTTGCTCTTATGGTGGGTGCATATATGTTTACAATTTTCTGTCTTCTTGATGGATTCTTCCTTTGAGTATTATGAAGTTTCCTCCTGGGTCTCTTTTTATGGCCTTTGTTTTGAAAACTATTTTGTCTGATACAAGTATTGCTACACTGGATTTTTTTTCCTGTCATTTGCTTGGAATATTTTTTCCCAACCCTTCACTTTCAGTCTGTGTATGTCTTTTGTTCTGAGGTGGGTCTCTTGTGGGCAGCATATATGTAGGCCATGCTTTCTTATCCATTCAGCTACCCTTTGTCTTTTGATTGGAGACTTTAATCCATTTACATTAAAGGTTATTATGGATAGGTACTTATTCATTGCTATTTTTCCCCTTTGTACCTGTGTTCCTCTCTTTCTCACTCTTTTTCTCTATCTTCTTAAAACAGTCCCTTTAGCATGTCTTGGAATGATAATGTGGTGGAGGTGTATTCTTTTAGCCTTCTTTTGTCTGGGAAGCTCCTTATTTGACCTTCCATTTTAAATGAGAGCCTTGCTGGATAGAGTAGTCTTGGTAGCAGGCCTTTGTTATTCATTATGTGGAATATTTCTTGCCATTCCCTTCTGGCTGGGAACGTTTCCATTGAGAAGTCAGCTGCTAGCCTTATTGGAGCTCTCATGTATGTTACTATCTGTTTCTCCCTTGCTGCCTTTAACATTCTCTGTCTTTGAATTTTGCCATTTAATTATGGTGTGTCTTGGAGTAGCCCTCTTTGGGTTCATCTTGATTGGGGCCCTCTGTGCTCCCTGGACTTACATGACTTTTTCTCTCATCAAGTTAGGGAACTCTTCTGTCATTACTTTGTCAAACAAATTTTCTATCCCTTGCTCCTCTTCTTCTCCTTCTGGTGTCCCTATTTATGGATATTATTATATTTCATGTTGTCCTGCAGCTCCCTCAAACCATCCTCATTCTTTTTGAGTCTTTTCTCATTTTTTGGTTCTGTCTGAGATTTTTTTCTCCCTTGTCCTCCAACTCACTGATTCCATCCTCTGCTCCATTTAACTTGCTTTTAATTCCTTATATTGTGTTCTTCATTTCAGATATTCTATTTTTCATTTCTTCTAGTTTCTTATTGATAGTTTCTATGTCTATTTTCATGCTGGTGTAGTTTGCAGTAAGTTCCTTGAAGCTTCCCTGGAGTTCTTTGAAATTCTCACTGACCTCCTTGTGCATCCTTATAATCAATACTTTGACGTTTTCTGATAGTTTGGCTGCCTCAATTTCATTTAGCAGTCTTTCTGGGGATATTCCCTTTACTTTCGATTGGGCGTTGTCTCCCTAATTTTAGATGACTCTTCTTCTTTTTTTTCTGTTTGTTAGATTTGTCTGCTTTGACTCCCTTTCGTTGTGGTATGATCTTTTGTGGTAGGAGACCTGTGCGACTCAGTGGTGCAATCTCCTTGATCACCTGTGCTTGATGCTCTTGCACTGCCCTTTATGCCTTTTATGTGGTTGTGATTGGGTTTTGGTTGGTGTTGGGTCATTGCTCTTTGGAGGGTTCTTCCCTATGAGCCATAGGAGAAGGTAATGAAAAATTAATGTAAGCTAGGGTTTAATACTAATGGCAGTGATAATTTTATATGCACGCACACATATATACAAATATACAGAATAAGTTTTAAATTCCAGGATAGCTATTGTAAAATTTAAGGTTGTTAGCTTTTCTATAAGAAATATTTTATAGTATGTGAAATGTAATGATAAATGCCTATATATTAACTAAAAGTGATCTGATTTTTACATTATAATTTCAAAAGCAAAACTTTCTATTCCTCGGAAAAATATTTTGTGTTTTAGATGAGCTACATTTAAGAATTTTAAATTTATCTAAGCTTATAAGAAAAAATTATAGAACAATTTTCCTTTAATATTATATGTACTATTTTAATATATACTTATAAATCACATAAATTTTTTCAGTAATTTATAAAATTACTTTCATAGCTTTTTATTTTTGGACATTTCTTTACCTACAACTGTAATGTACTAACAATAGCATAAGAGCCATTATAAGAAGAGTTGAAAGATAAAGCACCCCCCACACACGCACACTTTTTCTGCTTAAAGTATGTTACTTGTAAATTATTGGAGGCTTTTAAGGTGACTTGATTCTCTCAGTAAAGATAGATTAAGTTAAACGAAAAATTATTACAGATTTATATAATTTCCTATTCTCTCTGAAACACAGAGTTATGTATTAAGAAAGCATAGTAGCCTGGCTTTGTGTTCCAGGGAAACACTAATTGCTAATGTGCCTTTCATTCATTTTTAGCAAATACTATGTGAAATACAATTTTCTGCCTGACACAACTCCTTTTTTATTAAAAAAAATGTGTTCAACTAAAGAGAACCATCAAATTGTTTAGTTTCAAATTTATATCCTCTTCTTTTTTGTCTATATTCAGCATTTTGTACATCAGATAATGTTTTCTGCTTGTTTAAATATAGCTTATCATAAGCCAATTAACCAATGTAAAGTATATGAGACTGAAATGGTTTCTAAATGTTCTGAGCTCTTGCATCTCTTAAACCTCTCCTGTTTGTCTGAATATTCCTATCGATACAAAACTTAATGTGGATAGTGAAGAGTCATAAGGAACCAACTCTTTTATTCTATTGTTACTGCACAATAATGTAAGTCTATTTTTGAAAACGGGGAAAAGAATGTGAATTTAATTTAGGTTAAAAAGTCCTGTAAAATACTGGCTTGACTATATTGATTAAGAAATGCAGAGCTGCAGTGAAGGTGGACTATATAAAGCAGTAATAATAATACATATAAAGCATTCATACAGCATTTTAAATTGCCAGGAACTGTTCTACATACTTCACCTAAACCAATTTGTTTAGTCATCACAGCCATTCAAAGTAGATACTGTTATTTATGGATCTATGTTGTAGATAAGAGGAGTCACAGAGAATGGCAACTGGCCCAAGGTCAATGTTATAGAAGCGATGGAGCCAGAAGCCAAGCTTGGGCTGTGTGTCTCCCGTTTGTGTTTTTCACCAGCACAATTTATTGCATTTTCAATGTTGCATTTCTTTAAAATTTTAAAGCATGTTTTCATCTTTTTTTGTTTTTAAGTAGTTAAGATTAGATGTTTTTCATGATAATTTAAAAACATACTTGGTGAAAGCCTGTTAAGCCCTAGCACACTGAATTAATAACATAACTCAATGTCAGAGAACAGACTTCTGTTTATAGCAACAAAGTTATCTAAATAGCACAAAGAAATGAAGCACACCTAGGCAGTCTGGGGAAAATATAAAAATACAATTTTGTAAACTTTGCAGCTGAGCTCACAATATAGTATTATTTTAAATATCAGAGTCCCTAAAGAAGAGGGTATTAGAAATGAGGACAGTAAGAAAGTAAAGGGATTAAGCAAAAAATATATATATCATTCATCTCTCTCCCTCTATCTATCATCTGCCTGCCTATGCTGTCTCTAACACAGTGACGCAGTGTGGTGACAGCCAGAGGGAAAGAACGGAGTGTTGAGGTGGACAAAGGAGGGATGGGAGAGGACAGAAAATCACTTAGCTTGGCACAGTGGGAGCACAGTGCAGTGTTTTGTTCAGTTGTACACTTGAAACTTGTATGGTTTTATGAACCAATGTCACCTCAATAAATTCAATTAAAAAAAAAAAAAGAAATGAGCTCTGGCTGGTGTGGCTCACTGGACTGAGTACCAGTCTGTGAAACAAAGGGTCACCTGTTCGATTCCCAGTCAGGGCACACGCCTGGATTGCGGGCCAGGTCCTCAGTAGGGGTCATGCGAGATGCAACCACACATTGATGAGTCTCTCCCTCTCTTTCTCCTTCCCTTCCCATCTCTCAAAAAATAAATAAATAAAATCTTAAAAAAGAAAAGAAAAAGAAATGAGAATGATAAGTTAACAGTAAAACTAAAGCAACCATCATATAGTTGCTGATCTTATTAAGCAAGAGGCTTGTTTGCTGGCAGCTTGTGTTTTAATAATGACTCTATTATACTGGAAACAAGGCCTTGGGCAAAACAGGGCACGCACACATATACAATTAAGTTGAACTCTCAGTGGGTTGCATCTTAAGTGAATTGGTGGTCTAGAGAATTTCTTTCTGCTGGTCAGTGCACAACCATAAGCTAAAATGCCAATCTTGGACTAGGATCTGGTAAGAAAAAACCTCTCTCATAAAAATATGTAATCACAGCCTGCTCCAGGCAGTTAAGTTTCTGATTTTACCATTTCTTCATGGTCCAGGACAAATAATGTCAGTCAGTAAGTTTACTTACATTTGTCCCAGGTTAATAGTAACCTAGAATGCCTGAGTGAATCAAGCCTAAATACTCTCCTGGCATGCAGATTGCTAAACCAATCTTTGTAGAATTCTCACAAACTAAATCTTGGGGAACCTGAGCTCATTAATTAAATTTATCCAATACATGAAGACTTAAGCCACAGTGAATGAGACCCATCAGAAATATTCAGAAACATAATATAAACACCATCGTGGGGTAGAGATAATAAAAATAAGTTGACAAAAAATATAAAATGAGTATATTGAAAGATAGAATCAAGAACAATACAAAAGCACATAGTATAAAAAGAAAATGAGCAGCTATGAAAAAATCTATAAAAGACAAATATAATTATTTAATTAAAATATTTCAATAAATGTGCTAAATTAAATAACCAAGGAGAATTAGTGAACTGATAGACATATGTGCAGAAAATAAAATAATATAAACATGAAAATATATGAACATATGTCTTTGCCCAGGTTCTCTTTTTCCTGAGCCAAAATATCATATGCTAGCCAATGCTTTACTGGGAGTGCAATCCCAGGGAAGCAAAAGTGAATGGAAAAGGGAAGTGAATCAGGGACGCAGATGAAAAGAGTATAATCAAGTGTTTTAAGCATGTCACTGAGCTTGTCACAACCTCATGGCCAGCTGAATGGGTGGTCTTGTCTGGACCAGAGAAGGAAGAGATGAGAATTGTTCTTGATCACTGAATTTAATCTTCTATTTGTCACTTTACCATATAGAGGTAAACTCCATTCACATTCAGGTTGTACATGTGTGGACATAAAATAAGTCTCATGCCTCAGAAGCCACTGGAGGTCCCGAGGTGAAGGCAAGAGGCACGTGGTATGGGCATAAAACTTGTACCAATTAGTACTGTGGTGGGTTAAATAATTCAGTAGTAGGAGAGACTAAGAACAGTAGCCTCAGAAAACTCCCCAGCCTATACAGACAGTGGTCATTGTGACCTGGTGCCAAGAAAGAGAAATGGCGCAAGACATTTGTAGATTCTTTGGACCAGTCTTGGACCAGTGAGGCAAAGCACACTGACTCTAGCTGCCTAAAAACCAACCTCCTACTTAGTGATATCCACAAATATGCCCTATGTTTATTATTCATGTAATTGCTGTCTCAGGTGAATATAACATGGAGAATGGAAAGGAGGTAATGGTAAAGAAAATAATTACTGAATAATTCTAGAACTGAGGAATGATGTAAACTTAGAGAAGCAGATTTCTCAACAGCAATAAAAGAATAGAGGAGGTATGGAATAATGCCATCAAAATGTTGAACAAAATCTCTCAACTTAGAACTGAAATATGTTCATGTATCATAGTTACGATGGAAAAATGAGATTCATAAAAAGTTTATTATTAAGAAATTTTAAGTAGAAGAGCTCTAATCTCATAAGAAAAGATTGAGCTGTAAGAAAAATATAGTGAGCAAAAAACTGATTAACCTATGAATAAATATAAATAAAAATAGTTTATAAAACAATAATAAAAATATCTATAATTAGATAATTAGTAAAAAACAAAATAAAAGTTAAATGCCTGAGAGAACATCATATAAAATAGATGAGGTTAATAAAAGCTATAACATTATATTTTATGAATTATTATTAGAGTGGAGTAGAGATGATAGTCAGATATTGCCAAATCAAGTATGAATAAAAGTGTGTTATGAGTAACTACAAAAACTGAAAATAGACTATATAATGTATTTTACCAGGAAGTAATTGAATAGCCTTTAATTAATCCAATAGGAGAAATGATTCTAAATTATAAGGTAAAGCTTATAAAATTGAATAAATAAAAAGCCCATATTAAGTGGGAGAAATAATTCCAAATATTTCAGTTAACAACTTAAGGCAATTGGACTAAACTCTTCGATTTTAAGGCCTCATTCAAAACACAAAATTCACATGCTAACATATTTATATAAACATATTATAATAGTATTTATTAAGAACACAGTAAAAATGTGGGCTTATAGAGCATTTGAAAGTAGAGGTGAAAATACATGGCAGGTGGGTACTAAACAGTAACAAGCTGGTAGGGCTATAATAACATCACACAAAGTACTTTAGCCTAAAAACGTTAGGCATCAAGATAATTTTTATATAATGATAAAAGTGACAAATCACCTGGAAGATACTAAAATTCTCCTGTTTTATGACCTTATTGACATTGGCAAATCATTTATCAAGGTAAAACTATCTGAATTATAATGATGTATTGACCCAATCCACCATTATTTGGGAATTTCAATGTTAAGAAGGAGATTCAAATAACTGTAAGAAAAAAAATTGAGTAATCTGATTACTACAACTTATTCATGGTTATTTACACAATTTTGCATCTATTTATTTAAAAGTACACATTCTTCTTCACTTGGAATTAAACTTATGCAAAACCATAAAGCAATGTTCAACAAATTTCAAAATTTTGTCATGCAAATAATCCATGACATAATAAATAAAAAAAATAAGAAGAAAATAACAAATCATATAAGGAAAGTTAAAACTATGTTTTTAATTACTCATGGCTTAAAGGAGAATTCATATTAAACTTGAAAATACAACTAAAATAATAATAAAAGCATATAAGAGCAAATTAAACTAAAATGAAATTTTCAATCTCAGATATTCATTTTGGAGGAAATAAAGTGTGAAAATTATTTATCTAAGCATTAAAGGAATTAAAAAAAATAATAGTGTGATACAAGAATGTAAAAGAAGATAATATAGTAGAAAAAAGTAATCAGTGAAGTAGAAAACAAAGACAATGCAGAGGATCAATAAAGGTAAAAGTTATCATTTGAGCAGACTAAAAGATTATTAAATATTCAAGCTCTGGAGTTTGCATGTGTAATCAAAACAAAGAAACAAAAATGTTAGAGTAGAAAAGTGACAAAATTACAGACATTAAAATTTTAAAACTTAATTGAGGAATATTACAAACTACATATGACAAATATGAAGATGCAAACAAGATAAACACTTTTGTATAAAACAAAAAATTATTGTTTGCATTCAAAAATAATTAGAAATCAGAAATGTATCTAAAATTTGATTCTAGATCTAGAACTTGATTCTAAATTAATCAAGTTCAATTTGAAGAAAAATACCTTAAGAGAAATTATCCTACCAACTATCATTATGGCAATGTGGTAATCATACATGTGCTATTGATACAGGGATAGACAATGAGAGCAAAGGGAAACTAAATATTGTGAAAAAAGAACACCGTATTTTTAATGGAACTTATCATGTAAAATAGATAACATCAAAGATCACTTGGGACAAAAGGGCTACTCAGGAATAATTCATAGGACAAAGTCTACTCCCATAAGAAAAAGGGAAAATATCTACCTCCTACCATAGACCAAAAATTGTAGTTCTACTGTAAAGATCTAAATATAAAAATTCAAATTTTACAAAGTTTAGAAGTAAATATAAGAATCTATTCATATTTTTATTATATTTTGCTTGCTTTTTCATTTTGTTGTTTAAGTTCCACTTATAGGTGAAAATAAAACCAGGGACATTGAAACTAAGAACAAACTGACAGTAACCAGAGGGGAGGTGGGGGGGACAATGGGGGAAAAGGAGGAAGGGTTTTCAGGAACATCTATAAAGGATACGTGGACAAAACCAAGATGGGGTGGGAGGTGGGGATGTCTGGGGTTGGGGGGAGTAGAGGGGGCAAAATGGAGACAGCTGTGCTTGAACAACAATAAAAAACAATTAAAAAAGAATCTATTCATAATAACTCTTTGTAGGAAATAATAACTTAGCAAGACATAAAGCATACATACCAAAAATAAAAATACTGATACAAGTGATCATGTTTAAGTTATAAACTTCTGTGATGCAAATGATTCTGCTAAAAATTCAAAATACAATTTATTGACTAGAAAGTATAACCTGTATGACACATATTATCCACAAAAAGTTAATTTTTAGAATTAAGACTACTTACAAGTCAATAAAATGAAAACAAATAAATAAGAAAATAGGCAAAATATATAAAGAGGAAATTAACAAAGAGGAAATTGCAAGAGTCAAAAAAAGAGGAAAAGTTATTAAACTTCACCAATAAATAGGGAAATTAATACCCTAAGAACCCTGAAACACCAATCCAAAAGAACCTGTGCACCCTAATGTTCATAGCAGCACAATTTACAATAGCCAAGTACTGGAAGCAACCTAAGTGCCCGTCAGCAAACGAGTGGATCCAAAAACTATGGTACATTTACACAATGGAATTCTACGCAACAGAGAGAAAGAAGGAGCTTATACCCTTTGCAACAGCATGGATGGAACTGGAGATCATTATGTTAAGTGAAATAAGCCAGGCGGTGAGGGACAAATACCAGATGATCTCACCTTTAACTGGAGCATAATAAATAGAAGAAAAAAAGGAAAGAAAATATAACCAGAGACATTGAAGTTAAGAACAATCTAACAATGGACAGAGGGGAGTGGGGAGGGGACAGTGAGGAGAGGGGATTACAGGAACTACTATAAAGGACACATGGACAAAATCAAGGGAGAGGGTGGAGGTGGGGGAGGGAGGGGGTTTCAGCTGGGGTGGGGTGGAAGGATGGGGAGAAAAAGCACACAACTGTAATTGAACAACAATAAAAATTAAAATGAAAAACCCATGATAAATTACCATTTCACACCTACTAGTTTGACAGTAATGTAAAAGTCTGATGATGTCAAACGATGGCTAGTAAGTGGAATGATGGAAACTACATACATTTTTGTGGCAATTTAAATTGATTAATCACAATTTATGAAGCAATATGTAATTATGTAGAAGATGGGTAAACTCCTAGGTATATTCCAGAGAAACTTTTGCACAAGTCAACATGGATAAGTATGTTCATAATAAGAGTGTTATTTCTCATTGCAGAATAATTATATACAAAATATTGTACTATAGGAGAATGGAAAAATAAATTGTGCTGTTTTCATGAGTATTTGGATAGCAGTGAAAATGAATGAATTAGACCTATACATGGCAAAATGAATGAATCTCACAAATATATTCTTATGCCAAAATATTAGAAAATAATGCATGTATTCTGACTTTACTTATATTTTTATTAAAACTTGTGCACATATATATATTTATAACTTGTGCATATGTATATATGTATATGTGTGTGTGTGTGTGTGTATATATATATATATATATGTATATATATGTATATATATATTTGTATAAACTATGTACCCTATCCCACACATATGGTTACTCCCAGAGGAAAGGAATAGAATATAATTAAGAAAAGTGTATAATTTAAAATGTTTCATTTTATCAAATGTAGAGTGGTCACATGAATGTTGTTTTTTACGTTTTTTGAATATCAGAAATCACTTATAATGAATGTTAAGTAATAGGGAGAGCAGTCAGACGAACTTGTGTGCTTGCATGAATCAAGAAGTGGGAAAAGCAGATGTTTCACTGATTATTATGATTGACTAAAAGCTATACAATTCAGCTATTATTCAAAGTATTTAAATACAATAACTTATTTATTTATTTATTGTATTTTTTATTGTTGTTCAATTAGTTGTCCCTATTTCCCCATTACTCTCCCCTGTCCTACCCAAACCCCAGCTCCCACGTTCAATCCTTCCCACCCCCTGTGTCTTTGTCTCTGTGTGTTTTATACATGTTCCTTGACTTGACCCTTCCCCTTCTTTCCCCGTTATCCCTCTCCACCCCCTCCGGTTACTGTCAGTTCGTTCTTTTAAATATAATAACATTTTTTAAAATTTTAACATTCATCTGAACATAATTTGAAATAAATAAAATAATATTTTATTCACTGTCATATGTTTTTCATGAATGTAGAGTGCAAAGGTGAGGATAAATCACTTCCTGGAGATGATAACTTATGGGCATTTTATAAATAGCTTAATTGGTTTATAAATAGTTGAATCACGCTTTCCCACAAATTATTCTTTTTTTCCCTTCTAAGCTACTCATAGATTGTTTTCTAATCATTTGGTGTCCTGGTGTCCCTTGGACTAACATTCAATGAATTTTCTGTCATTTCTGCATCATTTACACGTTAACCTTCTTGTCAGCCTCATTACACTCTTTTGACACTTTTGCATTAATAATATTGACTATGACAGAATAGCAATCTATCATTTTTCAAAGAATTTGTGCTAACTTGAATTAATTTAGTACAAAATAAAATAATATAAAATAATACAATCATTTATACCATTAAGTGCTTCGTCATATGACAGTAACAATACCTTGACACGCTTTTCTAAAACCAGCTTCGTGCTGAACATCTCCCGATTCCCAGTAACTAGTATTGAAAAGTTTCATATAATGCAGTACAAAAGGCACAGCACCGCCCACAAAGTGTTCTTGCTGCAAAAGCATTATTTCTGTCCAATTGTACTTTTAGCGTTAATACTAGTTTATAGCAAAGAGAAGACAAGTGATTGATTTGTCATAGCAGCCATATTTTGTTGACTCCTATTATGTGATATTGGGATCAGAAATATTTTTGACCCCTAACAAGAATGGACTTCTGAAATACACCATTACAGATTAGAATACTATGCCATTCTTAATCATGTTTTTATAGAAAGACATCTGTTTAAAAGCATAGATAGTTATCAAAAGTTTTTTTTTTCTTCAAAAGAAGGCTGCACTATTGTATACAAATCGAACACCTTTTTTCTGAAAAATTACTAGAGACACATCCTCTAAAAATTAACATTAGTTATCTCTGGAAATGGAATTGTGAGTACTTTCAAATAGCTTCAGTGTTTGTGGCAATTTTTAAAATTATTTCTACACTAAACTTTTGCTTTTGTACTCAGAAAAATACTATTAAAACTAAATGCTATCTTGGGTTATAAATATGGCCTCAGGTTTTGACAGTATGAAGGTACAGAATTAGACCAAAACATGTAGGTTCATGAAATACTTTCATAATCAACTCAAAATAATCCTCAAAACAATCAACTATGTTACAGTTTCTTTTACCTATATGTAGCAGAGAATAACATGCTAACTTATAACAGAATATTCAGAGGATTTCAATGGTAGCATGACTATGTTCTGTAGTTGTTGTAGTGAAGATTTTCCTTCCTTATTTTTCATATTAGAAGAAATACAGAGTTTTTTCCTGGTCTTCTATGTACTCAACCTCCCTTCCTGTTTTCAAAAGAAGCCAAGGTCTCTATATATCATATAGTTGATCCATTTCGAGTAAAAAGTTGAAGATTCAAGGATGTTTTAGGAAATTTACCAAGTTGTATAATTATCACTACAAATCACTTTTAGCACACTTTCATCACACCCATATGATCCCTCATACACATATACTGTTCACACACACACACACACATGCACACATATGTCTGCTCCAGGCAACCAGTTTATCCACTTATTTGCCTTTTCTGGACATATCATATAAATGAAATCAATAATATGTGTCCTGTTATTTATGATTTTTTTCACAGTGCACTATGTAATATTTTAGAGGTTCAGCCATGTTGTATCATAAATAGTTTATTTTTCCTTTTCATTGCTGCATAATATTCTATTGTATGCATATGATTCATTTTATATCTGCATTCATCAGTTAGTGGACATTTTGTTTTTTCTGTTATAAATAATGGTTATGAACATCCCTGTATTAATTTTGTTTTAGCATATATTTTCAAATACCTATAATTTTAAGAATTGAAACTAAGATAAAAAAAGAACCCTGAATATATACAATTTTATAATGACTAATAGAAACCAAAAATGTTAGACTTTTCATTGTAAAACTTAATTACCTCTCACATATGTTAATAATATGTGCATTTGTTTTTATTCATGAGAATTGAGGAAATACATTATACACTATATCTAATAGTTATAAATTTCCATGTTTTTTTTTTCCTGAGGCAACATTGTTTCCCCCCCCTTTTTTTTAACACAAAACATCTGCTCCAAATGGCAGTGGAAAATGTGCAAAGTACATTTTTTTTATATTAGCAATGATCAAATAAATAACTTTGCCAAATCAAACTGATTTATGAAGTGAAGATAGCGAATAAAACAAATTCACCTGATTCAATTTAGAAACTTTTAAACCATATGGGAACTCCAAAAATTGTATGAACATACATAAATACATATTTTCCTTCGTATTTTTAAAAATTTCATAACTGGCCATGACCAGTGTGGCTCAGTTGGCTAGGAGTTATTCCTCAAAGCAAAAAAGGTCACCTGTTCAATTCCCAGTCAGGGCACATGCCTGGGTTGTGGGTTTGGTCCCCGGTCAGGGGGGTACAAGAGGCAACTGAACAATGTTGCTCTGTCACATCAATGTTTCCCTTTTTTTGTCCCTCTCTTCCTCTTTCTAAAAATAAAAAAAATAAAATCTCATAACTGGCTTAATTTATTCAAGCATTCTAACACATTTATGGACCCTAGACCTATTGTAGTGCTGGTGACTATTTCTGCACTAAGAATTCAAGGGGTGTTGCATACAGTAATATTTCATTATTATTGTTAAACTCAGTGAAATAAATCAAAGACAAAAACCATATGATTGCCCTTATATGTTGAATCCCCCCAAAAAACAAAACAAACAAATAAAATAGAAAGAAACTCATAGATACAGAGAACAAAATAGTGTTTGACAGATGGGGTGGGGGTATAAGTAAAAAATTTGAAGGGATTAAGAAGTAAAAATTGCTAGTTCTGAATAGTCACTGGGATGTTAAATACAGCATAAGGAATACAGTAAATAATATTCTAGTAAGTCTGTATGGTGCCAAGTGGGCCCTAGATTTAGAGGGGATTACTTTATAAGTTGTATAAATATCTATGCTGTACACTGAAACATATAATATTTGTAATTGAAACAATAAAAAACAAATTGAGTTAACTGGGTCTAACTGTGCTGTTTGAGAAGATAGGATTTCAGCTCTGTGGAAGAATTTTCTGTCTGCCAAACTCTCATTGTGAAGTTCAAAACTTCTGCATTGCACACAAAAAAATTTATTACTGTCAAAATCTAAAGTTTATTTCAAACTAAATTACTATTTTTCATTTTCAATGAATTTAGCATTCATATTATAATTAAAAGTAAATTTATTGTCTTCAGAAAATGTTTCTCCTCGTCACACTGATCTCACTCATAGATCCAGACTAGCACTTCTATCAAATACTGTCCCTGCTAGGGACTGGGAGATTTCATAGAGACACTGCCACTGGAGTGAGGACCACTTCACATCACAATGTTTATGAAAAATGGATAAAATAACCTTAAAAATAACATGATAATCTTACTTCCAAACACTATTAAATTATAGCTTAGCTTAGGAACACTGAGTACTAATACTGATGCAATACCTGGAAAACTCTACAACCTCAAACTCAGAAGAGTATATCCTTTCTTTATGAAGAAAATGTGCATACTCTTTAGTAATATTAGTGCAACTGATAAGTTGCTGCCAAACTACATTTTTATTTTTTGCTGTGGTTTCTGAGTTGCCCGGGACACAGTTGTTTTTTTTGTTTTTTTTTTTTTTTTCAATCCTACTTGCTTGTTATTAATCCTCAAAATCTTTCAATGATGGATAGAGCATGCCACATTGCTGAGGCATCATTACACCCATTTCTTATTGAGGCTCCTCAGCTTTTGATAAAGTGCAATTTTTGGACTCTAGTAGAATTGAATCAATCAAGGTGAATGTTCACTGCTGAATGCAATAGATACATTCCTGGAAAGCTGAAGGTGATAAACCTTAGTGTTTAAGAACATGCCTTATGGAGCCATAGTTATTGACTTCTTATTTATCAATTACTTGAGAGCTAGAGAAAAATTACTTGGGTTTCTCACCTCTCAAATGGGGATATTAATGCATAGAAATTCCTTGAAAATCTAATGAGAAAATTCTGAAGAGCTAGTTAGGACATGTACATTTGTGTCCTAATCAAGATACTTTGAGAAAGGGAGCTACCAATAATTATGCTAGGAAAACACACAGAAAATAAGATTTCCTGAACACTCCATGTAATGCTCACTTAGCACTGTGTTTAACATCTAATAAATGCTCATTAATACCAGAAAAGTTTGATGTTGTTTTCATTTTTATTTATTCACTTGATATTTAAAGGTCAAATCTCTTTTAAAATATTTTGCTCTAAAAGAAACTAATCAAAATGCAATCCGACCATAGTCTATGGGGCTTTACTCATAGGCATAGATATCAACTAATCATTTACTCATGTAAGCCATGCTTCGCTTTGCCTACTTCAAGATCTAGAGTAGATAATGTAGACAGAGCGATGGTGAGATAGCACCTTGGGGTACACTTCCAAGAAGTAAAAGTAAAAGACAACAAAATCATTTATATAATGTTAAAAAGTGGTAACCAATTATTTAATTCTACTTCTATAGCAGAATTTCCAAATGAAGTTTGGATTAGATCTCTCGAATTTTAAATATGATTGCTCTAATTGACTTTCTCCTCTATTCCTGGCTTCTTTTCTGCTTTTTACATCAAGACTGGAATTGAACTGTAAAGATACGCTGGAGTAGCTGATCAAGAACCTACCTTGTCTGAAGAACTAGGACTCACATACTAATAAGGATAGCTTATATTTATACATAACCCCAAATCTCAATTTCTTAACAATATGTACCTAATATTTACTCATGGAAATTTTGCTGTCTAGACATAATTTTAGAAAAGTTTCCAAAATGTGACTGAGTGATCCATTTCTACACAGGCCTTCACAGTTACTGCCAAAAAAGGAAGAGAGGTGCTAGCAGGTTGAAAATTGGCATTGGTCCAGATTTGGTTCACATCACTTCTCGCACATCATTGGCATTTGGTAGAGTGCCAGTGTGAGGGAGCATGTATTTATTTAATAAGTAGCAAATATGTCATCTACTTGATTCTGCAAGTTTCTCAAGTGACTTTGAAAGTGATTTAAGAAATTATTTTATAGAGTAGTGGTTACCAACTATTTTGGCACCAGGGACTGGTTTCATGGGAGACAGTGTTTCCATGGACTGGTTAGGAGTGGGGATGGTTTTGGGATGATTCAAGCTCATTACATTCAAACTCACCTCCTGCTGTGTAGTCCAGTTCCTAAGAGTCCCAGAGCAGTACCTGTCTGTGGCCCAGTGGTGGGGAGCCGGTGGCATAGAGAGTATTCTAACAGTGTAGGACAAGAGCAGGAACTGAGGTAAAAGGTGATGGTGAGAATTTCAAAAGATGTGCTTTATTAAAAAAGTGAAAAACTTTCAAAAAATATCAATACTACTTAAAGCAGAGCTCTTCCCCAATATTCATTCAATAATATAAAATAGAATATTATAATGGGTCATTTTAAAAGATTCAGAAACTTGAGGTAAATAAGGTTTTCAAATAGTTGACTAATTTTCTAGGTTATTAATGTAATTTCATGCTTTTGATGCTTCATTTTCAAAAGTACTTTGAAGCATCTCTCTTTTGTAAGCTCACTTTCTTAGATTCAAATTCATTTAGAAATGTCTCTCTCAACAGTGCCAGAAAAGAAAGGTTTTTTTTTCATATAAAGGACAATATTTATCTTCATAGGAAAACAAAATCTGCACATTTAAAGAATGTCTTTGGCATCTCTGATCAAGCCAAACATTGTACTCACTTCACTGATGCATGGCATTTGTGTCAATGGAGGAAAACTTCCTTCTATCAACATTTCCTGTTCTCTGACAATCCGAGAACATATAATTTAATTTGGCTTTCTAGCAGCAGTCTACAGCTCTTAAGTGCAGAACCTCAAGTGTACAGAATGATTTTGAAACCAGTCTGGAAAAATAAATGCAGAAGATGTATGTGTCTGTGGGTTGTGTGTGTAGGTGTGCCGTTTGGAAGGTAATGACAAGAGAGGTAAACAAGACAAGAGACAGAGTTTAATTTCAGACCTTCAAGTCTTGGTAAAATAAACTAGTTTTTTTGGAAATGGGGTGGAGAAAATGTGAATTGGCTCCAACTCCTGGAGACTCTCTGAATGAGTGATGTTCCAATATTCTGTCCTCAAAAGCCCTGCCCAGTTCCTGTAGACTCATGCCTATGGCTTTTTGTATGGAGTCCTTCTGTCTCATATTTGATCTTCCTCTTTTCCTGCTGCCTGTCCTTTTTCCCAGCATTATTGTCTTTTCCTAAGAAGCCACCTTCTCGTGATGTTTCTGAAGTTGGGCAGCTTCAGTTTTATCATTTTCACCTCTCTGAATCTTGTTTATATAAGAGAAGATGTGTGAATTTTAAAGAGTAAACAGTATGTTATGATGTCATTATTAGCTCCTCAACTTAATATTATTATGAACATCTTTTTAATCAAACTAAACTGCACTTAAATAAGAATATAGCACAATATATCACCTCTCCCAGACAGAGCATAAATGGTGTTTTCTCTTCAATTCAAGGCAAAAATATATTAAGAAAATATATTACTTACTTTGAGGCTTACCATTTAAAAAACACATACCTGAAACTTTATAACCAGGAAGCTTGCTTTGAATAATTCTGCAAAGTTTGAATTTATAAGGTGGACAAGAGCCATCAAAAAATAAACAAAATTTTTATGCCATAGAAATAAAAAATAAAATAAAATAGCTCAGGAGATGATAGAAGGCTCTGGTGCAAATAAATGTCCACAGGGAAAGAGCAGTAAGTGCTATTGTGCAACCAGATACTCATAATGACTACAGATGGTGCCCAACTTAACGATGGTTCTTAACATTTTTAACTACAATGGTGTGAAAGTAATATGTAGTCAATAGAAACCGTACTTGGAATTTTGTGTTTTGATCTTTTCCCAGCTACTAGCATGTGGTATAATACACTTTGGTGATGCCGAGCAGTGGCGGTGAGTCACAGTTCCTAGTCAGCCACATGATCATGAGCATAAACAACACATATTCGACAGTGTACTGTGTCACCAGCATTGTTTGGATACTGTGTTTTGGGTTTTAGCCTTCCATCATATCCAACAAGTTCCCACTTGTGTGCTGGTGTGCTTTCAGTTGTGTACATTAGTGGTGAATACTCATACAGCTATTCTGGTTTTCATGTTCAGTACAGTAGTCCATAAATTATTTACAAGATGTATTTGACACTTTATTAGAAAATAAGTTTGTATGCGATGATGGTGCCCCACTGTAGGCTAATGAATGTAAGCGATCTGAGTATGTTTAGGGTGAGCTACGCTAGGCCATGGTGTTCAGTAAGTTATGGAATTAAATGCACATTTAGCTTATGACATTTTCAAATTACAGTTGGTTTATTGAGATGTAACCCCATTGTAAGTGAAGGAGCAGCTGCATATAGAATTTTCTTTAGTTTGGTGACACTGCTATTATTATTCTAGAAAATGCAAACATAATATTTATGTTTGTGCATAAATGTATATTCTAATAGTATATATTATTTTATAAATAGTTAAGTACAAAATGTATTTTGGACAAGGCTTATATTAAAACCCAGAGATCTTAAAAAACTGTTTCATAAAAGGCATCCACCCAAACACACCCTGAGTGAAATTATTCAGTTTGATAGGAACAATTCACATCCAATATTATACATGAATCAAATTATGAGCCTTAGTGCAATGCCAAGTACATTAAAATATTTTTGTAGTTTAAAAATAAATGTAATGAGTTCTAATAATATTTGTCTTTGGTTTTCTGTTTAAATATCATACTTCACAGAAAAGTCTCATGCTGTAGTATTATATATACATTTATTTTTAAAAGGACATATACATTTGGACATACATATACTGTTCTAGCAGTTTTCATAAGTGTAGCTGAGAAAGTCTGATACTGGGCAATTGGATGTTGATATTCTATTCAAAAGCTCTGCCATCCACCGTCTATAAATGTACACTTTTCCCCATGGGAGTCTTCTCACTGACTTAACTGAATAAATAATAGAAAATCATCCAAGTAAAAAGCTTGTCTCAAGTAATAAGGGAAAATAAGGTCAAGAAGAGGTGAAACTCAGAAAATCCAGCAATTGGTAATGAATAAGAAATAACAAATTTTGAAAATATTATTTGTGTGATTTTATTACTCCAAGTGACTCAGAAGTCCCTTGGATTCCTCAAGGCTTTTTATTTATTGAGGACATGTCAAGTTTTATATGTATACACTCTAACAGTCAGACAATGATTGGACCCTTGAATAAAAACTACAAGCATGGCTTAAGGTTGAGAACAATAAACAAAAAGATTAGAGTCAATTCAAATATGTAAAAAATGTTTTTTCCTCTAAAACTGAATATCCAAATCAATTTGCATAGTGGGACCCAGTCATGAAAGGAAATGGATCAACTGAGGAGAAAAATAACATAAACAAAAAACTGAAAAAAAAAAGTCACCCCTTATAGACAACTCCAATCACACAAAGACACACAGAGAAAGAATGAGAGGTGGAGGGAAGAGGAAATGTTAATTCATAATTCAGTCTTTTTATTTCTTATTTTGGCATAGCTTTCATATTCTCACACTAAAGTAAATTAACTTTCCTGTTGAACTCTGTTTAATTAAATATTTCTTTCTGTGTTCTGGCTTACAGCCTCAAGTAAATAAATAGAGAAGGAAACCCCAACTGAACCATGTAAAATCCTAAATGGCAATGCTGCAGCACTTCTCCGTGTTCCTTAATTTCTGTGCATTTGTGTGGGATGAGGCCTTTGCAAAGAACAGTGGTATTAGTAAACACACGTAGGCAGAAAGTATTCCAATGGCGTAAGTTCACGAATCCAAAATCTAAAGTTAATTATCATATTCAATACTTATATAAATGAAGAAAAAACATTTTGGAGTGAAATTTGGATGAGAAGGATTTTTTTCTATTTTAGACGTTGTATCTCATATTTCTTTGCCTTTTAAAGAAACGGTGATGGAAAATCTAGTTTATCTGTTTTTTTAATCTTTTTTTCACATCAAGAGTTAATATTTGCTATACTAATGTATGTTGGGTGGAATTACAAGTGATCTTCATGGCATGTATACCAGTATTCCAACTAAAATACTAACATGAGACTTCACCTGTTACCCATTCTGCCTTAAAGGAAACCATAATCTAAGTACCTCTTCCTGGGTTTAGGGAAGGAATGAGAAAACATCACACTTATTGCAAATCAAAATATCAATACAGTGGAAATGAGGGAGATCTAGAAACTGATGAGGCAAGGAGAGGTTTCCAACATGGGTTAATGTAGAGGATTAGAAGCCAATGATAAGGAAAGCCTATTGGAGGGTAAAATCGTGATTTACTCATTTGTCTAGACATAGCCTCAGGAATGTTGCACATGAAGGAAAATGAAGCCGCAGTTATTACAGCTCAGGGGCAAAACCTTAATCATGACAGATATAAGGAAGTTTGAATCAGAGTCCTACATCTGGAGGAACTGGTGTAAAAAATGAAGAGAACAAGAACAAGAGGTGGAATGGGAAAGGGCCGGGGCTTGTACAGAGCGATGAGAGCAGGAGCCACATTGAAGACACCCAGGACATTGGCAAAGTAGACAGAATCAGAATATGATTCTCTATATGCTGTGACCTTAAAGAAGCAGAAAAACCCATGTTTTAAATCCCCCTACTTAAAGACAAAATAGGTCATAAATCTGGATGCAAAGAAGCACTAATTTAAAAGATTAAAATGACAATTGAGTCAAGAGCTGATTTTTGTACTAAAAGAAAGCTTTCAACAAGATAAGATGGGGATCTCTGTTATATCCAAGTCATAGATGTCACCAGATGAACTCCTGGTATATGTTTGATTTAAGTAGCAATATTAGAGCCACTCTCCATATGTCCAGGTCTCTGAATGGTATGCTAATGTTTGATTCAGTATTATACTCCTCTTACCATTAGCACAGATTTATGGAACAGGTTTTCCAGACAATGGAAAATGGCAGCAAGCTATTCTGTTGACTATACTGTTTGTTTTTACTGTAATGTAGTTCACGACATCCACCTTCTTCAGGTCAATACCTACTATTGTGCTGACTTTTCAAACACATTTCTATTGTCTAGCACATCTTTGAATATGCATCTTCAGGGAACAGGAATCAGCAGGCAGGAATATGTAGCTTTTGTAGCATTCAGGGCCTGGTTGAGCAGGACATGTTAGGAGGCACCACAGGTGATTTCCACAGCAGGACATTAAATCGGCAGCAAGAGTGTCAGTTCCTCCTTCATTAATTTTTCTAACCAGAGGTCCTCAAAATCCATAAAAACAAATGGCCATAACATTTATTGTCTGTATACCAGTGAAGTGGAAGTATATATGCATTCTTGTATGTCCTGTGTGTGGTTTAAGAAAGACATAAAGATAATGAACTTTTTAAACCTCTACACTAAAAAATATGAGAGCATGATTCTTAGTTTATGTGATTTGATAAATCATTGTGCCTAATAGAAATTTCATGTGAAGCTAGTAACTGAGTTCTGACTGACTCCAGAGACTTGAGTAAGGGATTGCTACATACATATATTTGGCTGCATGATTATACATATAAATATGTATATAGGTATATATATGCATGGGTATATATACACGCATTGGATCATATATATATATATATATATATATATATATATTCTGGGTTATCTGTATGCATGCATGTGTGTATACACCATTTAAAAACTTATCTACAATAGAGAAAATCTGAAAAATTGAAGAGATAAAGATTATATTTAAGCATTATTAATGACAAGATAATGAGGTAATAAATACAGGTTCACATTGGGCCTATAGGGTATACAATGAAGAGAAGCGGAGAAACAAAAAGGTTTGGGAAGTGGAGATTATTGTCTAGGTTTCTGTATCATTTATTATATCTTCCCCTTGCCTCTAGTGTGATATATTTCTTTTTGTGCAACGAAAGCAAAAGGTTCCACATGCAGCATCCCAGAGGTAAGTAAAATGGTGATTCCATTACAAATAAGAAAGATAGATTCCCTTCATGAGAAATCAATTCTCTAAACTCACTTTATATGGATTTCTCTCATCCTACAAGTGAAATGTGGGATGTAGAGAAAAATGTGAAATGACATAGGGGCCTTGTCAGGTCATTCCTAGAAAGGGTTGGAGCTATTAATAGGTTCCTCTGGGAGTTGATTTAGTATTACCTAAAAGTGGAAGAGCAAAGTAGATGAAGGTTATCAAGATGATAAAAGGAAAATCAGGCATTTAATCCTTGAAAGGTGTTTACATCACTGGCTTTTTTCCTGGAAAGGCCTGCATTCCTTTGAGTTCAAGGATATTTACCCACTTTTTTTTTTTTTTTTCCTCTCAGAGAGCTCCTGAGGATTATAACATGCACAGCCAAGGATTAGTTAGAAGTCCTGGAGTTTATTTTTGATTCTGCCACTGGTTTTCTGAAGGTTTCTCTAGCTCCTTTATGCACAAATCCATCTTTCTCATCTTCCCACCCCTAATTTATTATTTTCCTCTAACTCTACTAAAAAACTTATATGATGTGCATGGTTTCTTACCTTCCCAAAATTTTCATGTGATTTCTCTCCTCAGTTTACGTGGCACTTACCCAGATGTTTGCCTTCTACGGACGGCCACCAAGCCCTAGTGCTCTCAAAGCCCAAACCACCTCTAACTTTTCTCACTTCCTTTTCAATCTCCTGTTCCTAGACTGTCATGTAAATTCTTATGGTTCATGTTATGCACTTAACAGATGTTCACTGATTGTCCTGTCTGGTGTGGCTCAGTGGATTGAATGCCCTCCTGCGAATCAAAGGGGTGACGGTTTGATATCCAGTCAGGGCACATGCCTGGGTTACAGGCCAGGTCCCCAGTAGGGGGCGTGAGAGAGGCAACAACAGACTGATGTTTCTCTTCCTCTCTTTCTTCCTCCCTTCCCCTCTCTCTACAAAGAAATAGACAAAAATCTTTTAAAAAAACAAATGCTTATTGAATAAGCTAATGAAATTACTCATTTACATTTAAGCAAAAGTCATAAGAATAAGTATACTAATAAATTATATTGTAGCTAATATCCAGGACAGCCCACAATGATCCTCAGCTTATGATATTCACCTGTGTGTAGATCCCTTCCATGTTATACCTGAATTGGTCTGTGTGAACAACAGAATATTACAAAAACAATGGTAGGTCATGTTTGAGATCGTTATTAAAAGAAAAAAACTACAGCTTCCTTCCTAATTAATTCCTCTCTTTCTCTTTCTCTTTTCCTTTCTCTTCCTCTTTTTCTCTCATCCCTTGCTCTGGGGTAAATAATGAGTTAGGTAACCTTATAAAAAGACCCATCTGGCAAAAACAGATGTCTCCTGTAAAAATGCACATGAGTCGTCTTGGAGCCCATCCTCCAACCCCAGTTAAGCCTTCAGAGAAAGTTTGACATCTGGATTTAGAGTTACAAGACAACCATGAAAGAACCAAAAATATGAAATTCTGCAAGTTGCAAACACATATTAAGAACTGTGTCTTCAGGTTAAAGGCAAAGTATTTTCCCACTGATGTCCTTGGGCCTATGCATTTGTGACAGTTAGATGCAACCCAATCAACAATAGTATTTCGGTAGATTAATTAATTGCTCCAAAAAGCCCTGTGTAGTAACACCATATAAAACATTTCAAACCTATGCTTCTCTGTTTTAGGTAAAAAATAAATTTAACCCTGACTGGTGTGGCTCAGTTGGTTCCGCACTGTCCCACAAAGTGAAAAGTCACTTGTGATTCCTGGTTAGGGTACAGGCCTGAGTTGTGGATTTGGTCCCCAGCTGGGGCATGTTGGAGAGGCTACCAGTCGATGTTTCTCTCTCTCACATCAATGTTTCTGTCCCTCTCTTTCTCCTTCCCTTCCACTCTCTCTAAAAAATAAATATATATTTTAAAAAATTTATTGTGCATTATAATGAGAAAGAATTTTTCTAATATTATACTTGAAAATTGTCCTGATTTTTATATTTTGCATAGGTTTATTCATGTCTTGTTTGATTTTCCACTTGGTCCTTGCAAATAGAAGTTTTCAATCAAAGAAAACATATCTGTGTCTCTAAATCTCCTTTGTTTTTTGTTTGTTTGTTTTGGTTTTGGCTTCTCATTGGCAAGGTATGTTGTTAGGGATCCAGCTTCATAGCCACAACCTAAGAGCAGTGACTTAAACTAGGGGAACAAAACAAGCAGTGGAGAAAAGAACAGTTCATGACTCTTCCAGCCCACAGTGCTGACTGAGTTCTTAATTCCCCAGTGGGCTCACATAATGAGTCAGCAAGACTGTCACTGAAGGCAGACACCAAGCGCTGTTACGGCTAAGGGTGAGGGAAGGACAGTGCTTCCATTTTCTCGATACAAACAAGTGTTTGTAATGCAGAGGTGGGTGTCTTAAATGTCTAGACAACTCATGCCAGGAAAACAAAACCAATCAATTAGGTCTGGGGCAGTGCAAACTCAGAACTCTGTGGAGTGCAAGCACAAAAGGCCCATCTAAACGAGCAACAGACTGAAGCATTCTGAGCTTTATTTAATATAAATTTGCTTCATATTTCAAGCTGGTTCTCTCAAATTTTTTCTATTTGATAAAAGTTGTCTGATCCAACACCTGTTGGCCTAACTTGGATTTCTGGCCTTACTGCTGTGTCTCCATGAAGTGCTACGGTGTTTCTTTGTGGTGAGGATCAAGCCTTGCCAACCTTGATCTTAAATAAAGGGAAGGATAAAGTGTCCTCCACAGATACATAATCCTAGCTTCACAAAGCTTTCAGGAAATCTCTCTGTAAACCTGGTTGCTAGCACCATGGAGGCTTGTGTATATCAAGTAAGCGACTTATTGCCGGCATAGTGTGATCATAAGGCCTTTCGCAGAATTGATTCTCTACTATTCAGTGAAAATCCATGACTCCTCCTTTGGGGTAATATAGGCATTGGGGAAGAAAGCAACCCAGAGTGCTCATCAGTGATCCCAAAACATTCTGAAATATTCAGGTTAGAATTAAAATTGCAATAACATAAGTCATCAAAGACATATACCTATCATATGGCCATCTTCCAAAAAGGTTCTAATATCACATTTTAGAGGTTCTTATTCATTAGGGTAAGTGTTACCTTATAGTTTTTCTATAAGTTGTTTTAAAAAATCCACTAATCACTTTGCCTCCAGAAAAGGCAGTTATCAGAATTTCTATAATATGCCTTATTTTATCCTTGTCAGTGGTTTTTATTATCACATATTATATATGATAATATGTACAATATGTTCTAGTTTAGTTAAGATACTTGCCTCTAGTTAACAACAGAGAATGATAAAAGTGAGGAAAAAAGCTTAAATGCCTTGATCCAGAATTCTTCCCATTGTGTTTGTTCTGGAAACAAGTCCAGGAACCTTTCTAAATCCCCTGTGTTTTAGACCTACATGGTGTGCTCACAATTAAATTCTCCTTAAGCCCTGGCTAAATTCTCAGTTGGTTAGTTATGTCATCCTGATACGCCAAGGTTGTGGGTTGGAACCTGGTCAGGGCACATATAAGAAACAACCAATGAATGCATAAATAAGTGGGACAACGAGTCAATGTCTCTCTGTCTCTGCCTCTATCTCTCCCTCAAAAAATCATTTAAAATTCTCCTTAAAACACCACCTGGTTTCCCCACGTACATCTACCTCATTGTTCTTTAATCCATCTCTCTACCATGAAAAGTATAATTTTAAAAGCAGAGCAAATAACTGGATGCTAGGAAAAGTGAGAAAGAGGGACTTTTCCTTTACATTCTGATATGTGTGTGTGAGTGTGTGTGTGTGTTTGTGTGTGAGTGAGAGAGAGAGAGAGAGAGAGAGAGTCCTAAAACTGTTAAAAAAACAAATTTATTTATTTTATTTTGAGTAACTTGAATTCTATGCCTGAAAATATTGCTAAATGCAGCCTTTAGTTTGTAATACACTAAACAATCCATGTTTACTAAAGGCTATGAGAAAGAACACAGAAGTTTAAAGAGTTGCTTAGGGCCAAGAACATGAGTAATTTGTCAGAGCTGTTTTTAATGTGTATCAGTGCTTTCTAATGGATTTATTACTAGAGAAATTAGTTAGAGGGGAAGAGTTATTGAATTTCACAAAAACATGAGTATAATTTAATGTATTATTCACCAACTTTATTAAGAAGTGGAAATTATTGAACTGTTCAAGTTTTCCAAAGATTAATATACTCTCTCAAGGCTGATGAAAAGTTATTATTCTTTCATGTCATCACCTGGATAACTTAAGGCAGAGGACCTAAGTAGACCTATTTCCCCAAATGGACATATATACGGCCGACAGATACATGACAAGTTGCTCAACATCACTGCTCATCAGGGAGATTCAAATTAAAACCACAATGAGATACCAACTCACACCAGTCAGAATGCCTTTCATAAAGAAAAAAAAATCAGAAAATAAGTGCTGGAGAGGAGGTAGAGAAAATAGAAACCTTATACACTATTGGTAGGAATGCAAATTGGTGCAACCACTATAGAAAACGGTATGGAGATTCCTCGAAAAATAAAAATATAAAGAAAGCTGACATGAAAATTAGCAACTTCACTTCTGAATATTTATCTGAAAAAATAATAATAAAATAGTAATTCAAAAACATATATATGCACCCTTGTATTCACTGCAACATTATATACAATAACCATGATATGGAAGAAACCTAGGTTTCCATCAATAGGTGAATAGAAAAAAATGTGGTGCTGATATACCATGGAATACTACTTAGCAATAAAAAATAATGAAATCTTGCCATTGGTGACAAGGATGGATCTAGAGGATATTACGCTAAGTGAAATAAGTCAGAGAAAGACAAATGCCTTATGATTTCGCTAATATGTGGACTCTAAATAAATAAAACAAACCAATAAATAAAACAAAAAAGAAACAGATCCCTATATAGATAATACAATGATTATTGCCAAAGGGGAGGGTGTGTGAGGATGGATGAAATTAAAAATAAATGTTTTTAGTTTTCTACTTCATTACTTTGATGATTTAAGGCTGTGATAGACTGAGTGTTTTCTTTCCATTGTCATCATTATTTGTAGAATGTGGAAAGCGTTGAAGAGATTTCCAGAGTAAAATTAATAACTTATTATTTTGGGTGCCAAGCACTATGCTATACTATGTAATGATTTACATTTAATTTTCAATTATTTTATTTTCCTATGTATGTGAATATGTGCTAAATAAAGCTCGAAGTAAATGTTATAAGCATTTAATAATCATCACAGCAACCGATGGAATAGGTACTAGTGTTATTCCCATTTTACTGACAAAGACATTGAGAATCAGAGAGGTTAAACTAAACAATGTCACTACCTCTGTCAGTTTCAAAGATGGAATGAAGCATCAGCTCTTTAGAAATCCTAACTTTCCTTAGCACCAGTGCTTCCATCACCGACTAATCGGTTGTGACAATCTAGTCTGTTAAATACATAAAACTGAACTGATAAAGTTATCTTGTCTTTTGTTCATAATATAAATACCTGGGTTTAGCCAAATTTCTCTCTAATTTTGTCAAAGATCAGCCTAATCTGGGATGTACACTTTGGAAGAAATGTCAAAGGTACAGATGCTAGGGAGGGATTTAGAATAATGTTTTCAATGGTAAGATCTAAAAGTTCCCTCTCCCCATTATCAACTTTCTGTGAATATACCTGCCTGACCGGCAAATACTTAGGACAAAACATCCCTGAAGGACTCAGAAGCAGCATTTTAAGAAAAAGAGAATGGCAAGGGGAAAGGAAAGGGGAAAAAGAAAGAGGAGGTAGAGGAAGTGGAGAAGGAAGGGAAGGAGGAGTAGGGATATACAATACAGCTGAGTATAGACATAAAACCACGATCACCTGACACTTACTTGCCTAGAGCAAATCTAGCAACTTCCCAGAGAATTTGCTTCAAGTTTATTGACCATAGCCAGTGGCCATAATAAACATTTTGAGTATAAATTATGTCTTCATTGGGTTTTATTTGTTTAGAAATAGAACTGGGCTAGTGTTGGCAGCTTTGCAAACATTTAAGACAGAGACAGGCCAGCTCAGCAGTAACTGGGATAAATAACAAGAACACTAAGTATGACATGACACGGCTTATGCATCTCTCCATTTTTTTCTGTTTACTCTATTTTCATTCTTTTGCTCCTGGAAAAACATTAATGTCTTTGCTGCCTATGCCTGAATCTTCTAGGAACATCCACAGATCATGGTTCATACTTTCCAAAGAACTACAAGACAAAGATGTGTCGAATCAAATTAAGAAAACAGAAATGAGCTACTGAAAGGGTCAGTTTCGTAGCAAGGTGAATTAACTTTTACTGTGGGATAATTGGGGAAGATGCCATTCAGACTGCATCAACTAGGAGGCTAATGATCCAAAGATTTTTTTGTTTTTAATGTCACAGGCTTCAATTCTGACATGTAGTTAAGGCATAAAAATTTATATTTAGATGTTGGGTAACATAAACAATTTCTCTGCATGGATGTGCATGAAACTTGGTCCTGTGGGTACCATGAAAAAATAGCACAATGACAATTGTCTCCTCACTATATTACCACTATGCCATTAAATGTCATCCTGAGTCCTGAGGCATGTGTTACCACAACCAGTTGGGATAAAATTATGTGGCTACACATTGTTTCATTTTATTTTCCATGTGCATTTATGGAGAATTTTAAACCACTCATTATTTGAAATAATAAGAAGAGATTTTTTAAAAAGGTATATCTGCCAAACCCAAAAAATCAATGTTGATAAACTCAGCCTTTATAGTGAATATTGAAAATAGTAAAGATTAAAAAGCACTGGAAAATTCTATTAAATAAAAATATGAAATATATCCATATCTTTATATATATATACACACACATATATATACATATATATCACACACATATATATACACACACGTACATATATATCATATATACTCAAAAGCTGTATATAGCCCTGGCTGGAGTGGCTCAGTGGATTGAGCAACAGCCTGTGAACCAAAGGATGGCCAGTTTGATTCCCAGTCTAAGGCACATGCCTGGGTTGCAGGCCAGGTCCCCAGTAGGAGGCATGTGACAGGCAACCACACATTGATGTTTCTCTTCCTCTCTTTCTCCCTCCCTTCCCTTCTCTAAAAATAAATATATAAATTCTTTAAAAACCAAAATATATATATATGTATATATCTTTCTTATATACTCAAAATCTATAATATATATAAATGTACTAAAATATATAATATATAATATACATATATTATAGCTTATATATCTAGCATTTTTAGTAAAAGTCCATAACTGTTGAGAATCAAGAGTAAGTGGAGATGAAAATGAAGACTTTTTTGCATTAAACTAAGTTGCCAGCACTTCAAAATTGACCAAATTAAATTTATATGGACTTTAAATCTTATAGTGCCATAGCTTGTTTTCAAGAAAACTATGCAACAGGTATCCTAGCAGGTGGTTTCCAGACTAGGGCACCTTGCCCGGCTTGTGATGATTGTTTTTAGATCAAGGACTTAATCCAATCTTTTCACGTACATTTTTTTCCATTAAGCAAATAGTTTTCAGGAGCTTTACCCAAGAGGTTCAAGGTTTAGAAAACATTTGTTATTTAAAATATGTTAAATATATTTGGACGACTTATGGATTTTGTTCTCTTATGAAGAGGCAACAAAAATTGAACTCAGTGCTTCAATATTTACATGAATAATTGTATCTAATTTCTCACAATTCAAAAATATATTGATTTTTTCTTACATTTATTTTTTTTACAATTGTAGTTCTTACTTTCCTGTCATCTTTGTAGACTTGCATATATAATTCCTAAAGAAAACATGTACTGAAACATTACTGTAACAGAGCTCTAACTGCATGTCAAATGCTATAGGTCTTTTAGGAGAAAGAATGCCCATGAGAATATCTTTTTCATTATGTAAGTAATCATGGACATAAATAGCTCCTTTACTTCCACGTCTATGCTCAGGTTACACTGTAAAGGGGGAATACACCCATGTGAAGACAAGACTGGCTAACAGTAAATGGCAAGTTTAGTTCTACAGAGAGTGAGTGAGATCCCCGAGGGCATTCAAAACTTTCAAAAGCATCAATAACACTTATGTGAAAGGCACTACATGTAGAAATCCTGAAATTAGTGTGATGCAAAGTTATGGGAGAAACAACAACAGTGGGTAAAAATGGATTGATAAAACATTCCATCTAAAATTGGAAACCCTAGTTGAGCAGTCCCCTCACCTCCTATGGAATCAGTGTCCTGGCAGACACTGGCCCAGATGTGGAGCTTACGTCATTATCCACAGTCTTACTAGTGTTAAAGGACTCCAGAGCTTTCTCTGTAGGAGGCAGGCCCGTGAGACCCTTTCCAGAGAGACAGTGCACTCCTCCTTGATACACAGTCATTATGTACAATGGCACATGCCTTCTCACATCTGTCCTCGTCCTAGCCAGGGCACACCGTCATCGATGAGTCTCCACCTTGGTGAGAACAAACTCTTACAGAGTTAGCGTCTTCTGGGATTACAAACCCCCTGCCATGAATGGATTAGACATCAAGATGGCCATTGACAGTACAACATATAGACAATAAAATGGGTTATGGGGAAACTTAGCCTGGAAAATACATGCTACATTTCATTATTGCAATGACCCACTTTGATTTCTCTATCATTTTACTTCCCACACATCTCATAAAGCTGCCCTGAAGAAGAAAGAGATTGATAATGTGACCAGAGATTGCCAAGGTGTAGTCACTTATGTCAAAGGACCTAAAATGGAGCTGAGAGGCCATGAAGACATTTGTCCTACACATGTTTTACCTACATTTCTCCATGAACTTTTGGACTTCTCAGCCATTGTTCCTAATGTTGTTACTATTATAAACTTTTATATACCTCATCTACTGGTGTATATTGTGGCACAGTAGTCCTAAGGATTCAAGTATTACCAATCAACAGTTGAAAAAACTAAAACTCAGAGAAATTTCATTGCAAGAAGGTAAGAGGGAGAAGATACAAGCCCAGAGAGAAGATACAAAGTCTCTGACCTTAACTGTATTCTGATTGTGTTTATTACATTCCTCTCGAATTCATGTTTACTCTGTGCTGGAGCCAGTACTGAAATAGACTGAAAAATCTGTGGTCCACACAGGGAAGTGTAGCAGCCACCCCCATTCGCTGTTTCACTTTCCATAGTTTCAGTTCCTTGTGGTCCATGGTAGTCCAAACATATTAAATGGATAATTCCAAAAATGAACAATTCATAAATTTTAAATTGTTTGCCATTTAGACTCGTGTGATAAAGCCTCAAACTGCGCTGCTCCATCTCACTGAGGACCTGAATTATCCCTTTGTCCAGTATCTGCATGATCTATTGGGTCCCTACCCATTAGTCACTTAGTAACCATCTAGCTTATCAGATCAACTGTCTGGTATAAAAGTGCTTGTGTTCCAGTAACACTCATTTCACTTAATAATGCCTCATGCACTTCACTTCTTCTGATCACTCAGGCATCTTATCATGTCACATTATCACAAGAAGAAGGGTAAGTACAGTACAGTGAGATCTGACAGCATGAGACCACATTCCATTCACATAACTTTTATTACAGTATATGGTCATCATTGTTCTATGATTAGACAAATTAATTATTCAAATTATAGAATAATCATTCTATACACTGTTATTGTTAATCTCTAACTGTTCTTCATTTATAAATTAAACTTTACTATAGGTATTTATTTATAGAAGAACATAGTTTATATGGAGTTTGATACTATCCTCAGTTTCAGTCACTCACTGATGATTTTTGGATTATATTCTTGTGTAGAGAAGAGAGCACAAGTAATAAGTATACCTCACATTAAACATTATAGGTTTTATAGTTTAGCCACAGGCTTCACAGTTCTAGAAAATGATTTCTAGAAGTCTCCCTTAGTGATCTGAACACTAGAATTAATACCCTTGAACATTTATGAGGATATTTACAACATCAAATTGTTTTACACTTAGTTTACCACATATTTTTGAGATTTTTTTAGCAGACTGAAAATCTTCCATGACATATCCTGTGACTGAGTTCTTGTTCTTGTTTCCATGGTTTCTGGGATGTTTAGTCCATGGGCTAGACTAAATCAAAAGCCTAATGAGCCATTCTCCTTGTTTGTTGCATTGCTGCTTGTCACCCTCTTCTCTCTCTTTTTCTCTCTCTCTCAACTTCTCTAAATAAAGAAAAAGTTAATAGTTGCATTGAAAAGTATATAAGGTGATATTCACTTTTAAATTAATCTGCCAAGGTGAATAAATTATTAATTCTTGAATTCAAAAGTTAGGCACTATTATATTCTAGATGTTTGTCCCCAATAAGTAACTCAGATGAATCAGTTTTAGTGTAACGAGACCAGGCTTGATCCCTGAACCCTAAGATGAGAACTTCCCACAAACATCAGAAAAGGGTATCAGTAAAGCCGGATTAAAGAGAAGAATAACAATGATAATGTCGTACATGTTTACAATACTAAAATATTTTCAAGATAGTTTTTATATATATCCTCTAATCAGATTCTCAAAAAACATAATGTCAAACATTGTAAGATAACACTTTGTTTTGTATTTAAATTTATTTTATTGTATTTTTTTATTACCATTTGTTCCCTATAATTACCATACTGTTGTCCATGTCCATGAGTCCTTTATCCTTTTTGCTGGATCTCTCCACTCCCTAATCCCCTACCCAACCCCAGAGCTGTCAGCCTGCTCTCTATTTATGAGTCTGTCTCTATATTGCTTGTTAGTTCAGTTTGCTCATTAGATTCCACACATGAGTAAAATCATATGGTGTGTGTCTTTGTCTGAGTAGCTTATTTCACCGAGCATAATGTTCTCTAGGTCCATCCAATGCTGTCCCAAATGGTAATTTTTTCTTCTTTTTATGGCTGAGTCGTATTCCATTATGCTAATGTCCCATAGTTTTTTTATCCACTCATCTATTAATGGACACTTGGGCTGCTTCTATGTATTGACTATTGTAAATAATGCTGCAATGAACAGAGGGGTGCTTGTGTTCTTTCAAATTAGTGTTTTGGGTTTAAGACACTGAAGAAAGAAATTAAAGAAGATATAAATAAGGGGAAGCACATACCATGTTCAGAATAGGAAGAATTAACATCATTAAAATGTCCATACTACCCAAAGCAATCTACAGATTCAATGCTTTCCTATCAAGATCCCAATGATAATTCACAGAACTAGACCAAACATATCAAAATGGTATACGAACTGCAAAAGGCCCTAAAGAGCAACAGTAATCCTGAGAAGGATGAACAAATCTAAAGGAATCATGCTACCTAATATCAAACTATTCTATAAGGCCATAATAATCAAAACAGCATGGTACTTCCATAACAACAGACACACAAACCAATGGAACAGAAATATAGCCCAGAAATAAACACATGACTTTATACTCAATATTCGACTGAGGAAGCAAGTACATACATCTAAAGATAGTTTGTTCAATAAATGGAACTGGGAAAATTGGACAGGTATATGCATAAACATGAAACTAGATCACCTTCTTATACCACACATAAGAATAAATTCAAAATGGCTCAAAGACTTAAATGTTAGACTGGGAGCCATAACAAATCTTAAAAGAAAACATAAGCAGTAAAATCTAAGACATAGCTCATAGCAATATATATTTTTTCTGATATATCTTCTCAAGCAAGAGAAACAAAATTAAAAAATAATCAAATAGGACTACATCAGAATAAAAAAAAATTTTGTGCCGCAAAGGAAACCATCAATAAAATCAAAAGTCAGCCCACAGAATGGGAGAACATATTTGCCAATGCATCTGATAAAGGTTGATATCCAAAATTTATAAGGAACTTACAAAACTCAATACCAAAAAAAACCCCCAAAAACAACCAATTGTAAAATGGACAAAGGACCTGAATAGACACTTCTCTAAAGAGGACATACAGATGGCCAAGTCATATGAAAAGATACTTGGTGTCACTAATCATCAGAGAAATGCAAATGAAAACCACAATGAGATACCATCTCACACTTGTCTGAATGACTATCATGAATAAATCAACAAACAACAAGTGCTGGTGAGGATGTGGGGACAGGGGAACCTTTTTGCACTGCTGGGGGAATGCGGATTGGTGCAGCCACTGTGGAAAGTAGTATGGTGATACCTCAAAAAATTAAAAATGGAGCTGCCTTATGACTCAGAGATTCCACTTCTGGGAATTTATTCTGTTTTGTTTTTTATTTGCACTTAAGAAAACTGAGTGACAGTGATGTTAAATAATTTTTCAAGGTCCCACTTCTCTTGTGACAATGCTTTAGTATGGACCTATGTTTTCAGTTCAGAGAATGTTGCTGCATCAAACAATTATACTTTCTTTATATTTGAGTTATCTGTCTTCCCACTCAAACAAAATTAACAGCAGCACCAATACCACGGAATTTAAATCCAGATGAAATGATTGTTAAATTTATGCCCCTAATTCTACTTGTAACTGCTCTGAATAAAGAACCTCAATTAGAAAATTTTTGACACTTCTCTTATTTATATGATCTTTATGACCAAAGTGATTTTAAGATAATGATATATTTTTCAAGGTTTTATTTATCTTTAAAGACAGGAATGAAAGGAGAAAGGGGAAAGCACATGCCCCACAACGGGAGACCTGCCCTGCAACTCTGGCAATGGCCCTGCCTGGGAATCGAACCAGCAACCTTTCAATTCGCAGTCTGGTGCCCAATCCACTGAGCCACACCACCCGGGGCAGATAACTATATCTTAATTTGAACTTCAAATATCATTAGTTTGTATAGAAAAAAAGACTGTTCATTTTTGTTTTAATAAATTGCGGTACTCTATTTTACTTTCCCTCTGTGGTGATGAAACACATATTAATTTTGATATCAAGAATATGTCAGAAACAACTCCTTTGAGATGGTGGTCTGAGCTCCTGCTTATGAATTTTCCTTTCTCTCCAAAACTTTACTGTAAATAATCAAAGGTTTACAAAAATAGAGAAAATAAGAAATAAAATTGTGATAATCTAGGACAGCTGTATCTTCCTGAAACCAGAAGCTTTTCAGAATATCTGCAAGGTATAAAGGAGAGATGAGAGAGAGAGAGAGAGAGAGAGAGAGAGAGAGAGAGAGAGAGAGAGAGAGAGAGAGAGAGAAGAGACTGGGTTGAGGGAAGGGCTATTAAATCCATTGTTTACAACATGCAAAATAAGAGCCCTGAGGGAAAATAAAGGGGCAAAACCACCTGAGGATTTTTCAATGCCAATTGCTAGCTTAGGGGCAAGCGGTGAGATCTAGATACTTCAAGTGTTTCCTGTATATTCACTTTCAGTGAGTTCACACACAGCTAAAATACCCAGAGATCATTCTACAACACTGTTCCATGGTAGATTCCCCTGGAATCAGATTCAAGAGCAGAATTTAATGTTTTAGATGTTTATCAGGGAATGCCTTTCAAGACAGTAACTGTGAAAGGAGAGAAAGGATAACACATTGAGCAGAGGAGAAGATGAGATGCAATGAGGTTCAATTATAGGTTTGGCTAACCCAGTGGGAAGTTGTGGAGCTAGGATGGTTCTTCTGAGTTATTTCAAAGTGAGCCACGATACTCAGGCCTTATTACTACAAACCAATCAAACACTGTGCGTGGATCTTCATGGGAAGGGCTGTCACCTTGGACAGGGCGGTTTTCTGTAATGAAGGTAATTCCTGAGGGAGCTGATGCCACAAGGCTGTCTACCTACAACTCTTCCAACAACTAGGCTACAGATCCTTTCTTGTGTGGGGGTGGGGGGACAATGGGGGCACATCAAAGTGTTCACTACACTTACTCCAGGCATGCCGAGTTTACTATATTAAGTGGGAACAAAAATAACACCATTCCCTGATGACAATAGTCATGCTGGGTAGGGAAGGAAACATAAAGCCAGTTATGAATAGTATGAACAAGAGAGCTGTAGGCCCATAAATACAGCTATTCTCCACAGATGCCTCCCTCAATAGCTTGACTGGACTCTGCAGAGAGAGGCAATGAGACTTCAGCACTAGAAAAATAAAACTCCAGAAATGCAAAGATATTCCTTTTCTTTTTTCATATGATGGTGAATTTAAGAGTCACAAATATGATAGATTCCTTTGATCTCTCAAAATCTAGGATAGTCTATGGACTATAATTTGGAAAGTTGATCAAAGAGAAATAAATAGCACAAGCCACAGAAAAATACTGTAAGGATGAGAAAATATTTAAGGAGCAAGAACAAATACATTTGTGACATAGTAGTTGCTAGAAGGACCACCGGAAAATTCAATAAGAATTTTTGCGAATAACTCAAAGAGATTTGATAGGACTGAATTTATGAACTGAGGAACAACTAAGACTAGAAATATGTATGTTGATATAAAAGTATTTGGAAACACTTTAAAAAATGAAATAATGCAAATATGTGAAGCAAATAAACTATACTGAAAAAAATTATGTACTTGAAAAAAAATTCCAAAAATATTCATTTCAGCATGGAATAATGGCAACATGAATAAGAAAAAATAGAACTAATAGGAATAAAGTGAAAAGCTAGGAAAGATATCAGACTCACAGAGGAGAAATCCTGAAAGTCAAGAGCAGAGCAACGCACAGCAAAATAGGAATAAAAGAAATAGTTTTAAAAAGTCAGAAGACCTTGTCTCCTTTTTTTCCCTAGTCTATATTTCATGATACTGATACTGCACATATGTGTTAATTTCTCAACAAAATCAGTGAATGATATGAAGAAGAATAGTTCAAGGAATTGGAACATTAATTGTCATCAGAGTTTTTCTCATAAAATTTGCATGTATGCTTGGGTAAGAGAAGGTAATAGCCCGAGAGAATTGCTTATACAATCATGAAGCTGTGTTTCAAAGATTATTCTTATGCCAAGAAAATTTAAGACCAAAGTTTTTCAAATTCTGTCATGAATGGGGCCCATTCAATGTCACCTTTAATCTACAGTCCTCTATCTGCTTAAAATTGTAAACTCAGTATTAAAAATGTGGCTTTTTATTTATTTATTTTTATATGTAAAAATATTTTCTTTTCTTTTTTCTTTTTTTATTGTTGTTCAAGTACAGTTGTCTCATTTTCTCCCCACCACTCCCTGTCACCCCAGCTATCCCCAACTCCCACTCTCAATCCTACCCCCGTTTGGTTTTGTCCATATGTCCTTTATATATGTTCCCTGACAATCCTTTCCCCCATTATCTCCTCCCACCTTCCCTCTGGTTACTCTCATTTTGTACTTTATTTCAATGTCTCTAGTTATATTTTGCTTGTTTGTTTGTTTATTTTGTTGATTGTTCTGCTTATAGGTGAGATCATATGGTATTTGTCTTTCACCACCTGGCTTATTTCACTTAGCATAACGCTCTCCACTTCTATCCAAGCTGTTGCAAAGGGTAGGAGCTCCTTGTTTCTCTGCTGTGTAGTAGTTCATCATGTCACCCCAAAGTTCATAGCAGCACAATGCACAATAGCCAAGTGCTGGAAGTAATCTAAGTGCCCATCAGTAAATGAGTGGATCAAAAAACTATGGTACATTTACACAATGGAAAATTTGGCCTTTTAAATTTAGGACTTTGCAATTGATGGTATATATTTAACTTCTTGTTTCAGTGCATGCATACACACATGTATATATGTATGTATATATACATATATATATAATTTTTTTCTCTTAAACCCTGTCTTTAGAATTAGCCTTCAAACACTATATCATTGAATACTTTTGACCCTACATAAATACAACCCTATTCTCCATATTGTTCTATAATGACCATGAATTTAAGGACTGGTAAGGTAATTACAATAGTGAATAATTCATGTCTAATGTTAGTGAGAAGATTTACAAAAATTGTTCTAATATGTTTTTCTAACAATCTTCATTTAAACCCAGGCTTATGAACCTTTTCATGGTCAGTTACGCTGTTTACCTTTGGCTGTGTGGGGAACATAGCTGAGCTGCTAGAGAGATGACACCAGGCTCTTCTTGTTCTAACAGTTAGAGCTGAAAAGTCATACTCAGCCCAGGCACAGAATTATGAGGAACCTATGAAACAAAGGGTCCTATTTCAACTGAGGGTCTTTGAGAATTAACAAAGAATGCAGGGTTCTGATGTTTGGGTCTAATGGTAGCAAGAAGAAAACTTCCTTTTTCCATTGTTGCCATATTCCCCTTTAGTTCTTTGAAAAGCCAGAGACTTCTATGAGGTAGAATCAAGAGATTCCAGAAAATAAAACATATATTTCACTAATATTTTATTATTTCACCCTAAAGGATGTGTTCTATTAGAATTTCGGAACCAGCTCAAATCTCCAAGGGGTTATATTAATCTTAAATAACGTCCTTTATCCAGTCAAGCAGCTTATTCTGACATTGTTAAGAATCAAGGGTGTTTCATCTTTCCCTCATTCTCCTCCTTCCTTATCAAAAAGCACTCCACTATTCAATGAAACATACTTGAAACCATAAAAAATTACTTGAGCGATACCTTTTCCCATACCAAAATAAATAATTTAGTGGGAACCAGCTTACCTGACAAACCTATTCAAATTAATGTAATAATGAAAGTAATAGTAATTAGCTGGCAACATCTGGTTTCACAATTAAGAAATTTTAAATTTAAAAAACTGCAACATTCCAAAGAAAAATAAAAATACTGCATAAATGGAGGTAAGCTATGTTTCTCTACATATGTATTTCTTTTCCACTAAATCTAATAGGCACACTGACTTCAAAGGAATGATTTCAGTGTTGTTGGTTCTTATATTTGCACTTGCTCTTCATTGCCAATGCAACATGACACTCAGGTATTCTCTGTGCAGGGAATCATTGAGACAAATATAAGCCTCCAAGAGGGATTTCTCATTCCGGATGACAGGAGTCACAAGTATATCAAATCTAACAGCACAGCTCAGACAATAAAACATATGTTTCAGGAGTACATTTAATTAGGACAGGGACTGTTAGTGTGCAGGAGAGCAGAGCAGAATTAATGGAAGCGCGCTTCTCTGTGGGCTCCGAGGAGTTGGCTTTCATGTGCTTAGAAAAGATCTGTCCCGTACATTATGCCACCACCTTGCTACCCGACTACTAGGACTCTCTTAATTTAGGTTTGCATTCTCGTTCAGACAAGTGTTTCGCCTCTGACCTCAGTCCTTTCCCACCTACCCCTGAAATTCTTTTTATGGGTTCCATACTCTATCTAGTCCATCTGTTGCACTGCTGCCCAAATTGCATGGAAGGAAAGTTACTGCAAGCCATGACAGATTCAGTTAAAGCTCTCTCTTTGACTCACTTGAGAAAACTCAAAAATATGTACGTTGTCTTGGCCAGTGGCTCAGTGAGTTGGAGCATCGTCCCACACACCAGAAGGTTGTGGGTTTGACTCCTGGTCAGGGCACGTACCTAAGTGGTGGGTTCCATCCCAGGTCAGAGCATGCACAGGAGGCAACCAATTGATGTTTTTTGCATTGATGTCTCTCTCTCTCTCTCATCTATAAATATATCCTCAGGTGAGGATTAAAAAACTTAAAAATATATAAATATAAATTAAAAAACAGCATTAATATGAAACGGGGTGATGTTTAAGGAAGTATACACTACAACTTATGTCAAATGTGTAAATAAAATAGAAAGATTAATCTACTGAGAGATAGAACAGGGTTTTGAACTTTATCATTTTTAAAATATTAAAGGCTTTTAAATATTTATTTAAATATTTATTCAAGTAGACCTTATATCATGCAGCTTTTTGGTGCTATGAAAAATTGTTAAATTTATTATTAATAATGAAATAAAAGTTACAATTATGATTATGATGGAATGTTTCTCCCAGTTTATATAATCTGAGCACCCCTTTGCACTCAGTGTAAGGGATTCTTCTTAGTCATTTTTATGGTGACTGACATGCTTTGGCACCCAAATCTGTAGCTTCATCTCTTGGCGTACGACCACTTAGTTTATAGCATCCTCATTCCTTTCTAACTGGTACTTCATGAACATGTACTTAGCTAATCCTTGGTTTACTAGTGACTTTAGCCCTTCACGTATGTTGTGTGAATAGTGTCGGTGTCTTCCTAAATAAAAAGTATTTGGCACACCTTGAAATTTTGGTGGAAAATAAATTGGGAGATGAACATGAGAACTCGTGTAAAACACACCTGAGCTGGGACTTCATTTAAACTGCTGTGAAGAATTATGAAATTTGAGCCTTCTCATCATTAATGTGTCATCATTTGTCTTTTGCCCCCTAAGAAGTAGATATACAATTATCAGCATTGCCCAAAGCACAATCCTCATATCAGTCAATTCACTTTTGTAGATGGTCATTCTGTTGTGTTTGAATAATGGAAATGAGGGGACACCAGTTAGATGCACCTGTTGTAACAGAGGACCCAGGAGGACATAGAAAGACAGAAACATGACAGGAGAAGAGAGACTTGGTTTGAATTGGAAAGAGGGTATAAGTAGAAAACATCTGCCATTGAGGACTCAGGAAGCAGGTCTGTTTGGGTACTTACAGCAATTCACAGGCTGTCTGTGCGCTCCGATCAAGGATTTTTTATGCTCAGAGTCCAATGAGGAAATGAGAGGTGAGATGTAAAGGATAGAATTCTTATGAGACATTACTAGTCCTGTTCTCTGCCTTTAGTTTTTATATGGTTGGAAAGAATTTTATCCTATGCCTCCTCAAAGATATTTCTGCAATTTCTGACAAGCACATGATCCTTTTAAGGGACATTTAATTATGTAAACAAAAATCTTAATTTGGCATTCAAGGACCATTTGGCATTTCATGGAAAATTGTGTATATTCACACGATGTTTTTCTGAGTCTAAATCATAGCTGTGTTACCAAGTAGTACACATGGCTAGTGAGTGCCTACAACGTGAGCTGTCTCGCCCTGGCCAGGTGCTCCGTCGGCTGGAATGTCATGTCCTTCACCCAAAGATGGTAGGGGGGTTCCATCCCCGTTCAGACAGTGAGTATGGGAGGCAACAAATCAACGTTGTTCTCTTACATCAGTGTGTGTGTGTCTCTCTCTCAAATCAGTAAACATATCCTCAGGTGAGGATTAAAAATAAAATAGATAAAATAAAATATTAACAGTCTGAGCTGAGATAATACGGTGAGTGAAAAAATACTCACTGGAGTTTGAAAACTTAATATGAAAATAATACAAAATATCTCAATAATCTTTCACAAATTAAATAGCAAAATAAAATATTTTTAATATCGGATTGAGTAAAATATATTTTATGTATTTTTTAAGTTTTATTTGTTCAATGTGACTACTAAAAACTGTAAAATTCCATACATGGCTCACAGGTATGTCTACTATTGTAATTCTATTGAACAGCATTCAATTAAATTTTTAATTAATTTCACAGATTACTTGGTTTATTAAAGAGGAACCAGAGGCTCACTGGGTCTCGTCCGGTAAAGAGTTTGTTATTGTAGATGTTGAGTAAATATCTGCTAATTTTATCTTATCTGAGGAAAATATGGAAATCATGTTGCTAGGGGGCATAAAAAACCTATTTGAGTTTTCATTAAGGACATTTGGTTTCTGACATATCAGGCTTTTCTGAGAGACTTTAAGGTACTAAGGAAAAATTATCTGCGTATACAAAGAATCATGTGAGAACTTCTGAATGTGAGCTGGTGCAGACAAACATTCATTAAGCACTGAACGCCTCGTCGGTGAACACGCCCCTTTGAAGCTGCACTCCCTGATGGCCCTTGGTCGTTTTCCCGCCTCACTCCCCTTTTGACCCGATGGCGCTCTCACCGTGGGTTTGCCGGGGAGGCTTACATTATTGACTTGAAGACAATCAATGTGGTCCTTGGGAATATTTTTTCTCTAAGCAAGGGGAAAATTTCATTTATTCCTGGTTAATTTGTACATTAATACTTTTCCTAATGTTTCTTGGATGCCATGTATTTAGTTGAGAGAAAGATAACATCTACTTTGCCATGTAATTTGTACCTTAAATAGTGGAGCTGAGCTCAGTTGTTAGGTAAGCCTGTGCAAAACTGGCAGAAGATTCTAGTAAAAGATGAGTTAGGCTAGGTAGTAGGGATAATAGGATACCTGGAATACAAAAATAGGACCTGAATTTTCCTTTTTTTTTTTTTTTGCATTTTTCTTTTTCCTTCAAAAAAAGAGTACAAAAGGCCCAACCTACCTCAATGTCACCAAACAAACGAATATAGCTCATTGTTTCATTCTTTCTCTTTATCCTTTCTTTTCATTTTTAGATAAGAATTGTTGCATAGTAAAATTAAGATTTTAACATCCTCCTAGTAAAACACTGCCTTTGCAATTCTGTATGCCTGCTTCGTGGTGAGAGCTCAGTCATAAAGGGATAAACAGATTGGTTAACTGAGTTTATAAGAATTATCCACAACCCCCCACTTATTTTTTTTACTTATTTATTTTTTATTTATTTATTTTCAGAGAGAGGGGAAGGGAGAAAGAAAGAGAGGGAGAGAAATATTGATGAGCTAGAGAAACATCAATGTGTGGTTGCCTCTCACATGTCCCCAACCAGGGACCTGGCCCACAACCCAGGCATGTGCCCTAACCGGGAATCAAACTGGAGACTCTTGATTTTCAGGCTGGTGCTCAATCCACTGAGCCAAACCAGCCAAGGCACCCTGCAACTTATTTTAAATTCTTGTTTTTAGTGACGTATGCTTGTTTCCAAGTGGCATTACACTTTGCATTTACACAATCACACCTTCAGACACTACATATAAATAATATGATACATAATTATCATATTATGTGTGTTTATGTGTGTGTGTGTAGATGTATATATCTATATATGGGTCTTTTATATGTAAAGTTTTTCCATATAACTAAAGAAACTTATGCAAGATACTAATATAATAGTTGTCTGTTAAAAGAACAACCTAAGTGGCTGTTTTTATTTTTTAAATTGTGTGCTATATGTTTATATTATTCAAAAATAAGTAAAAATAATATTTAAATCAACTATCTGTGTCATACTTTCCCTCCTACAATCACCCCTCAACTGCTATATCCTCTTCCATTGTCCTAACCCTTTTTTATTAGCATCTTCCCCCATCATTGTCTTAAAATTAATTTTCTGCTTGTCATACCTTCCCTTTATTCAAAAAGTTAAATACATTTACACGCTTTCAAAAATATCACATAAATAAGGAAAAGCAGATTGGAATTTACTTAAGCATAGTATATAAGTTTAAAAATAGAAATGTTTTATTTTCTTTTTTGACTATAACCTAAATCAAACAATTTTTATTAAGGATTTCAATCCCACTTACTACTTTGCTATATTCATATTTGTTAGCATACAAACATGCTAATTTTTAAAACATGAAGAAATTTATCAGTCACGCTTTTCATGGAATTTTATCCAATTCAGCAGCTTAGGGGGATAAGCATGTAGACAAGATAGATTGAATTTAACCATTTGGCAAATGTGAAGAAGAAAATTAGAAATCAGATTTAACTCAGGGCTCCCTGCTTCAATTCCTTAACAGATGCCCTGAATCATGAATGGCATGATTCAGCTTCATGCCACCTCATTTAACAAAGTCCTTTTGGGAATTCCCAAAGGAATTCACACCAGCTGTCAAACTTGGGCTCATAAAACCTAACTGATGTCCTTGTGGACATCAGGTAGGGTTGACACTTGATCCCAGCAGAGGGCCGAAAGTATGGTGTTAAGAACGCTTATTCTGGAACCTCATTGCCAAGGTTCACCATGCACTTGATGTGGAATCTTGAGCATATGTTTTTATTTATTTTGGTCATTGTTTATTCATTCATAAAATAGAGAGAATAATTATGCCTCAAGGATAGCTATGTGAATTAAATGGGATAAACCCTGAGAAGCACTTTTTAAAAATTTAATCTTTATTGGATTTTTTTCCCATTATCATTTAGTCCCCTTATATCCTTCCCCACAACAATCACCACATTAGTGTCCATGTCCATGAGTATTTTTTTCCTTTTTGCTCAATCCCTCCCTACCAACCTCCACTCCCCCAGCTGTCATCCTGCTCTCCATCTATGAGTTTGTCCCCATTTTCCTTTTTAGTTCAATTTGTTTATTAGATTCCACATCTGAGTGAAGTCACACAGCATTTGTCTTTCTCTGACTGGCTTATTTCATTTACCATAATATTCTCCAGGTCCATCCATACTGTTGCAAACTAAAAGGTTTTTGTATAACAAAGGAAAATGTCAACAAAAGTAAAAAGACAACACACTGAAAGGGAGAACATATTTGCAGACACCTCTGATAAGGGATTAATATCCAAAACTGAGAAAGAACTTAGAAAACTCATCATATGGAGAAAGGGGAACCCTTTTGCACTGTTGGTGGGAATGCAGACTGGTATAGCCACTCTGCAAAGCATAATGGAGATAACTCAAAAAATTAAAAATGGATCTGTCTTTTGATTCAGCTATCTCACTTCTGCGAATATATCTGAGGGAAACCAAAACCCTAATTTGAAAGAACATAAGCACCCCTATGTTCATTGCATCATTATTTACAATCACCAAGATATGGAAGCAGTCCAAGTGTCCATCAGTAGAAGAGTGGATAAAACAACTATGGGACATTTACATAGTGGAATACTACTTGGTAGTAAGAAAAGAAGAAAATTTTACCCTTTACAACACAATGGATGGACCTGGAAAAACACTTTTGATAACGACTGAGTAATCACTCTACAGGTATCAATTATTTGCTATTTTTCTCTTATTCAACTTCCATCCTACATTTTTGATATTTAATGTAAGATTTTCTGTGTCTTCAAATCTGCACCCAAATAACTCCTTATTACCTTATTGCTCACAGATGACCTCCTCCCCACAGAACCAGTACTGAGTCTTCTGGAGAAAGAGGTGCTAGGTGTCTCAGATTAGTACTGTGTTTCCCACAGCCATCACTGTGCTGTAACTGTGTTGTCTGGAGACACGGTGAAAGTGCTACTTTCCTGCCTTTCCTGTAAGTTTGTTAGACCCTTAAAACTGGGGCAAGGAGGACATACAGAGGGCCCATAGAATAAGAAAAAAATTCTCAACATCACTAACTATTGGAGAGATGCAAATTAAAACCACAAGGAGACATCACCTCACCTGTCAGAATGGCTATCATTAATAAATCAACAAACAAGCGCTGGCGAGGATGTGGAGAAAAAGGAACCCTTCTGCACTGTTGGTGGGAATGCAGACTGGTGCAGGCACTGTGGAAAACAGTATGAAATTTTCTCAAAAAACTAAAAATGGAATTGCATTTTGATCTAGCAATTCCATTGCTGGGACTATACCCTAAGAATCCCAAAACACCAATTCAAAAGAACTTTATATGCCTCTTTGTTCATAGCAGCTCTATTTACAACAGCCAAATGCTGGAAACAGCCTGTGCTCCTCAGTAGAAGAACAGATTAAAAAACTGTGGTATGTTTACACAATGGAATACTGCACAGCAGAAAAAAAGAAAAGGAATCCCTACCCTTTAGGACAGCATGGACAGAACTGGAGACTATTATGTGAAATAAGTGAAATAAGCCAGCCAGTGAAAGACAGATACCATATGACCTCATTTATTAGAGGAATCTAAGAAACAAAATAAACTAATGAGAAAACAGAGCCAGAGACATGGAAACAGAGAACGGACTAATAGCTGCCAGAGGAAAGAAGGGGGGGGGAGTGGTGGAAAAAGGGGAAGGGACTAGTCAAAAGACATGTATGAATGACCCATGGCCTTGGACAACAGTATGGGAATTGACTGTGGGAGATAGGGGTGGGCTAGGTGTAGGGGGGCAAAAGAGAAAAAATTGGGACAACTGTAAAAGAATAAACAAGAATAAAAATAAAAATTAAAAAATAGGGCTGCCTTGCTTCCAAAATACAGTCTTCACTGAAGTTAGCTTTCTGAGTATTTTTGCATAGCTTCCATGTTTAAAAATTTAATAAATACTAACTCACTTAAATTTAATGCAAAAAATAGTGATCCAGTTTATCTCTCTTTAAAAGCCAAGCTAAATATAATTTTACCATGAAAATCAATGAAGATTTTCTTTATTTTTTATGTCTTAAATTAAAGATTTGCATGTCTTACTTAAAATGCTGAATTTTCATTTCATGGTCAAATTTATTTTCAAATCACTTTTCCAGGTGGAATATTCCTTTGCGCAAAAAGGGCATTTTTAGGGTTAATGGGCTCTGTTCTCATTAATACTAAAATTTGTGAAACACTTTCAGATTCCACCTAGGGGAAAACACAGCAAATGCAAACTGTCAACTTATATATCTGCATCCCAAAATCTCAATTAAGCACAGTGAAGTCTAGTAGGAAAAAATAATTACCCTCTTGATTTAAAAAGTGAACTTTTTTTGGTCTCTGGTGATGAAGCATTTAATTATTAAAAGCTTACAGTAGTCCACAGCTGATTTCTAATTTATTTCATCACACCAAATATTTTGTAAGACACTGTGTTTTTGGAAACTTTCAGAAAAGGCGTTTATGATAAATTATTATTGTTTTCAGTAATTTTTGATGAAAAACTTTTCAATTACTAAAAACTTTATGACTTTAATCAATATCAAATGCAGAAAATGTAGGATAATAGAAAGTGTCCTGAAATGGGTTTGTGAAGGCTTGGGTTTCAATCCTTATACTTCCAGGAAATCTGTGACATCAGCAAAGTCACTTAGCTTCTTAGCTTTTTACTTCCCATGTCTAAAAACTATAGACTTTCCCTAAATATGTTTCATACTCCATCTTAGAGTCAAACTATTTAAGAGTGCTCTTTCCTTAGTCAACCTTTTGTGCACTTGATCTGTCAATTAAAGAAAAAAATTACAGCTCTGGCTGGTGTGGCTCAGTGGATTGAGTGCCAGCCTGTGAACCAAAGGGTCACAGGTTCAATTCACAGTAAGGACATATGCCTGGGTTGAGGGTCAGGTTCCTCAGTAGGAGCATGTGAGAGACAACCACACACTGATGTTTCTCTCCCTCTCTTTCTCCCTCCCTTCCCCTCTGCCTAAAAATAAATAAATAAAATTTTAAAAAAATTAAAATTGCAACAGAAAAATAAAATAAACAGCCAACTTAAACAGTAATCAAATAATTTTAAATAAAAATGCCTTTCATAATTTCTGGGTTTTGGCAATGCTATTGATGATTGGCAAAGAAAAAAAATGCTGACCATAATTCATATGAGCATGGACGTAGGAAAATTGAGACTTTCTTAAACTGCTCAAGCAAGTATATATATTAGTAAAAACTTGATGGATGATAATTTGCCAAAATAAAAGCAATACAAATAGCATTTAATCACTCCCACATAAAAGAGTTTATACTGAAACAATAGGAACATTTACATGTAGGTTTATCTTTAACTTAAAAACAGTTATCATTTAATTGTTTATAATAGCAAAAACAAAATACATAGTACAAAAACATAAGTGTTAAAGAATAGGGTATCAGTTACATGGGTGTTGATGGGAATCTGCACCAGGCAATAATAGGAACATGGGCTTTGGAGTCAGTGTGTTTATTTCAGGACTCTGAAACTTCATAAAGATTTTTTTTAAATGAGAATTTCTTAATAACTATAAAACTTGGTTTCTGACCCATAAGAATGGGAATAATAATATCTTCATCAGAAGGTTGTCAGAGATCAAAATAAGATATAATTTTTATGGAGTGTTTTACTATTTAATTCTCAATTTTAGTATTAATCTATGAGGTCTGTCCAGAAAGTATCCAATCATGTGCTGTGAAAAATAGAGACATTTTCTGAAGAAGATACATGAATCATCATGCATCGAAAAATGACACCTCAGTCTCCTTCAAAGTAGACATCTTGGGACCTCCCACAGTTTTACCAATTGCCACCAGCTGCCTTGTCCAGTTTTCCTGACTGTGATTGATGATCTGAAATCTCTTTCCTTTCAGAGGTGATTTTAGTTTTGGGAAAAGCCAGAAGTCACAGGGTGCCAAATTTGGGCTGTGAGGGGGTGCTGAGTCACTTGGGTGATTTGATGTATCACCAAAAATTTGCACGAGACGTGATGCATGAGCAGGTACATAGTCATGATGAAGCTGCTATTCACCAGTTCCCATTGCTGCAGCCTTCTGAATCATCCTTTCCACAGAGGAATGTTCAAACGTAACACAAACTTTGATGCAGATTTGTTGTTCTACTCACTGAGTCATTTTGAATACAATGGCCACACAGTACACATGCTCAGTCAACGGTGTCTACCCCCCTACTGACTAGTACGGTGAAGTCATCATTGTTCATGTTTGCACATTCCAGTACACTCTCTTTGGCTGCCAGGTTACATCGATGTCATGTAAACCATTATAGTTATATTAACAATGGCTGGACTTTTTCTGGACAGGTGATGGATGCTCCTAAAATATGATAGGAATCATTAACAACAATGATGCAAAGCAATGTCAACTGACATGGGAGCTAATGCTTAATTACTTGCTAACTTTAAGAAAATAAAGTATATAGCAGTAGAAGAGGATTAAAGTAAATTCCCATCTTAAGTTTAATTAAAGAAGGGTAATGAAAAAGCCTGCATATAAATTATTTACTTATATATCTAGCAATTCTATAATATTTTATACATTGTTGTTTAATTTTTATAAAAAATACTCTTTGCTAAGTTTGCATATAAGCCAAAGGTTGAATGAAACAGTGATATTATTGGGTTTTTAAAGATTATTAAAATATTTAATTACACTTAATTACGCTGGAGCAGCTAACAGAAAAAGTACACATTTCATAATCTGAATTGCATGTGCACAGTTTGAGAAATCACCAGGGATAGAATCAAACAAGTGATAAAATATGTTTTCAAAATTTTGAACAATAGGGTGATTATGATAATTCAAAGTGATTCCAAATTTTCTGTGAACACACAAAAATTTTAAATAATATTAAATATGCCTTTTGATACACCACTGATGGAGGTGGGAAGGTGCCAGAAATGAAGAAAGAACACAAAGGGAGCAGAAAAGTGGGATCTGAAACTAAGATGCTGTATCTGCATATAGGCTCTGTGGGCTGTGGTTGATATTTCCACATGGACGGTCTCTCGTGTTTGCCAAGTAATGGAACTCAGCTGAGCCCCTGTGTAAAACAATATTTTAAAGGACTGGTTCATCGTTGAAGAGAGGACTACAAAACCTCTTCCAATTAACTTCAGGAAGCTTAGCTGCAAAGGAATAGAATCCCAGACTTCTTCTCTAGTGCACAGAGGACTCTAAAATTGTGTGTGTGGGTGGGATATTCAGCTAAAAATTATAATTTATGAACAACATGAAAAACTGAACTCCATGGGAAAGCAGGTTTAGCAAATAGAAAGCACAACTGGGGTGCAGTAGAACAAGAGTCTATAAGATAACAATTTTTAAATAACTTAAGAAATACAGGTAGGCAGAAACTCTATAAAAATGAAAGAAAATACTAAAACAAGTATTAGGAAGATATAAAACAGAATTTCTTTTTTTTTAAATCAGGACATAACATTTTAGAATACATTTTAAAAAAATTTTTTTATTGTTATTCAATTATAGTTGTATGCCTTTTCTCCCCTTCCCTCCCCCCCACCCTAGCTGAACCCACCTCCCTCCCCCACCCCCACCATCCCCCCGATTTTGTCCATGTGTCCTTTATAATAGTTCCTGTAAAACAGAATTTCTTAAAATGAAACAAAAATGAAAGTTTTTGAAATGAATGTCCCCAGGAAAATAGTAAAATAAACTTGCAGTACAATTGACCTTTTGTTTGAACTGCATGGGTCAAATAAAGTACATGGATTTTTTTCAATAAATACATAGTTGATCCTTTGAATCTGTAGATTTTGCATCTGTGGATTCAACCAACTGCGAATGGAAAGTTGCATTTTCAATCTTTAGATGCAGAGGGCTGATTGTACACATTTTTCACACCATTTTACATAAAGGGCTTGAACATCCATAAATTTTGAATCCACAGAGGTCTTAGAAACCAATCTCTTGCAGATACAAAAAGACCTCTGAAGTTTTGGGGAACTCACATGGCGTATGCAGATTTCACCTGGGCAGGGGGTGGCATAAGTAATCCCTCCGATTTGTTCAACGGTCAACTATATATTCAAACAATGAAAATTTAGAAGTACAAATGAATCAACTCAAGCTTTATGTGTTAAAAGAAACATTTGGTTAAAAAGAAAAAACAAGATACAGAGGATATATCCAGTATGTTGCCAATAATATAAAACTAAAAACACTCTAACCGGTGCTGTGCATTATTTAGAACCACATGTGTAGTACCAGTGCCAACAAGCATATTTGAACAGGATGGGCAGAGTGACGCAGGGAGATGGAAATGGGAAAGGAGCACGTCGGGGCCTTCAGCTGCTTACTAACGCTTTTTTCCTTTGCAGACCATTAGTGGGCCTATTTTTACTTTTTTTACATCTTGCATTTCTGAAATACTTAAGTCTCTTTGAAGTTATTGTACAGGGTTTAATAACAATTAAACACAAAAAATATAATTTATGAATTAATAGATATATCTGAGAGGGGGTTATTCCTCATTAGAAAATCTAAATATATTGCTCATGATGTATAACCAGATCTAAAGTATATGTAATTGTGGAAGGGAGAAAGAAAAGGAAAAGGGAATGATGGGGCTGGTCTATTAATAAGATGTCAAAACTGTGTAAAAGACTATATTAATTAGTATAAACTCAGTAGAATATGGATATCATCATGAGGTCAAGAAAATAAAGTTTTAACATTAAAAGCAGGAACATGTAAAATTGATGCTGCAGGAATCATGATAATAAGCTTACTTGTCTTGTTCTTGAATTTAAAATTAGTGTTCCTGTTTATGGTACTTAATGCATTATGAGAAGTGAACCTTTTCCCAAATGTATGAGTATAGCTATCTTTTTGATACTGATATTTAACTTGATATATTGGTGATCAGACAGAGGACCAGGATTCTATATTTGACTAGAGCTTGTGAGGCAAAATTGTCATCTTATTGAATTTTAATCTCATCTCCCTATATACTATTGAGAGATTGATGTTTGAACCTCCCACTAGGACAGTGGAGTTTTCAATTTCTGTTCACACATGTATCATATTTTACATTCTGCAGGTTAAAACTATATTATTAGGTGCAGTTGTTTTTTAAACCCCAGAAGCCACAGCTGCAGTGGGTGATATATAGGTGTGACTATAGTAGCCCCAATGAAACTTGAGTCTCACATAGTGCCACGGCTACCAACCTCAGCTGGCAATATTCAAAGCATGGTAATATACGCTTTCCTTCTCTTATACTTTCTAAATTGTACAGAGACACCCTTCACTAATAAACTCTCATCTAGAACTCTAAAGGTAGGGAAATCCTGGAAAATGTAGATCCAGGCCTCCAGGAAAGATTACATTGTTGGCGTAGCCATGTTTATAGTAAGTAATTCAGTACGGTGCACTCCTTTGTTTACTCAGCATCCATAAGCATTGGTGTTCATTCATTTAAATACCTAAACTAGGCCCTGGTAGGGTAGCTCAGTTTGCTAGAGCATCATCCAGACATGCCAAGGTTGTGGGTTCAGTATCGGTGAGGGCACATACATGAATTGATGTCTTTCTCTCATTTTCCTTCTCTCTCGCTCACTCTCTTCCTCTCTCTCTAAAATCAAACAATAAAAAAATTAAATATCTAAACTAATATAAAATAACAGTATTCTTTTGCCTAAGTTGATGTAACTACACAATAAAAATTTGCTTACTCCCCCAAAAGTCAATAGAAATTCTTAGAATTGATTGTCAGTAACTTATAATATGAGAAACATTTATTTTTAAGGCTTGGTAAATTTCTATGTTTACACGGGTGCTTTCTTCTCCATGCCTTCCTCAGTTTGGGAGTCAGGGTAACAAAGATTACCACATTTGAAATGTCTATTCTCAACAGAGCAAAGGTAAAAGGAAATGGAGAATCCAACACATCATAAATGCTCAATTCAACAAGTCATTTCTGTCCACATTCATTGGTTAAATCAAATTTGATGGCCATTCCTTACTCCGAGAGTGAAGAAGTTGGATCCTACTATATCCCAAACATGAAAGAGAGCTAGATACCAGTAAATAGCAGTAATGTTTAGCACTGTAATCTCACATAAATCAAATTTTTCAAGTGATAATAATCAGAGGTAAAACAATAAATACCTGAGATACTTCCTCCCTAAAACAATGTAACATATGTTGTTTTATAATTTTTAAGCATTATAAATATTTCTTTATTTTAAACTATTACCTTTCTATTCAGCCAAGATTAGACATTTTGCTATGAAGGAACAGTTTTTTTTAATCCTCTTTTCATAGCTCAACATTTGATTTTTTTTATTTCTGTTTTCTCAACATCATTAAGTAGAACTAGAGAGATCACCGGTCCAGCTATGTCATATCAACTTATTGTGGAGGTAAAGTATCTTCCATTCTTCAGATAAAATGCTCAAGAAATAAGACCAATTGAGCATTTACTCAATTTCATATTGGCCTCTTACAAGGGCTTAGCTCAGATAAATGATTTAACAAATGTCCAATATTATGAAAGAATTTTTAGGAATATTTCAAAAATTTAAGTATATATTTGAACATGTAAATAAAGTTCAATTATTTAAGCCAAAAGAAGAATAAAAATATAAAGAGGTGACAAAACAATAAAAGATAATTAGACTATTGCTGTTTAGAGTCAAGAGAGATTTGGTCATATTTAATGCATGGCCAAAAATGTATTTCACAAACATATTTTTGTGTAACATATAAGGATTTGAGAAGTCATGAGAATATTATTGAACAAAACCCAAGGTTATCATAGTGTTTGTTTTTAGCCAAAAGAAATATCCTTTAGAAAATGAAGGTGTCTTCTGAAACCCTTCCATTACGGTTTATGATTTTTACTATTTCAACTTTTTTAACCCCTTCTCCCCTTCATCTTCCTCCTTTTCCATTGTACAACATATCTCCAACTATCTCAGAAAAGAGAATATCTGTTATATATTTGCACAAGAACCTCAAACAGAATTATATGAATATGTCCTATATCTCATTTACCAAGTATAGGGACACAGACTGAAGATTTTTGTAAGATGAATCAGAATGTACAATAATCTTATCTTTTATAGCTTTGTACTTTTTAAAGTGTAGACTACTCACATAGTATACTTTTCAGTGAAGAGTAAAAAGAAATATTACAGGTAGAAAGGGCAGTTGGATCAAGTTGAAAACTTTTTATTCTAGATGAGGAGAGTTGAACATATTGAAGGCAGAGTGAAATATTGTAAAGGCAGACATATCATGTAGAAGAAAATCACTATTTTGATCAAGGTTTCTTAAATACTGGGGAAGGGGGATAAGGAGAGATGATTGCTGAAAGAAGGAGATCGCCTTCTCTTCTAAAATGGAAAGGAAGGCTGAGAAGATAAGGTAAATAGACAAGTATGTTGAGATAAAAAGGGCCACAAATATGGAATTTCTTGTTAGATATCCCCAAAGTCTAATAAAGCGAGATATGATATGATCTGTCAGGAATGATGGGCAACTTGTTACATAAAGGCCAGTACTACAAAAAGGAAGACACAATCCAAATAGCTAACATGAAGAGTTTGCCACAGAAATAGTCACAAATAAACCCAGCGAGCAATAGGCAGCGGCAGAGTCTCACTGAACTTATGAATCTAAAATTGAATTTGACTCTAATGCCCTTTCCTTTCCACATCATAAGGAATCTGAATATTGTTGAAAAATTTAAAAAATAGTTAAAGTGCCTTTTCAAGAAAATAGTCCACTGAAATTTGAAGAAAGGAAATTTTTCCATTTTTTTCCCTCTTCTTGATATGCTTATAGAATAAAAGAATGTCAAAGTTAGTCAGGATCTTAGGATCTATCTAACTCTCAGTTTTGACATTATCTATACAATTCTCTTGACATATATTTAGTCTGTGCTTTGGAGTCTATCTTTAAAAACAGGAAGTTTACTTCAGCCCTCAAGCATGGAGTAACGCGTGGTAGGCAGATTAGGGGATCCAAGTAGTCTTTATTATTTTAAGCCAGAAATCTAGCTCACTGTTTTTCCACTGAGATCTCTGATATAGTGACAGATTGCTTCCTTCCTCTGATAGGAAATTTCCTAAGATGTTTAAAGTCACACATCACGTTAATGTTTCTGGTCTTGTGAAACTACCTCCCAGTTTGTCAGTGCCTCTTTCCATTTGTTACCCATGCTGTAGTTAGAATTCTGTATCTGTGTAAACATGCTTACACAGATCCCACAATTAGGAAGACTAGTTCCTGCATTTCCTGAGACACAGGGGGCTCCCACAATACCTGACTTTCAGTACTAAAACTTGAAGAGGCCCATGCACATCGGGATGAGTTAGTCACTCCTCAACATACACATTGCTCTGGTCACTCTCAACCATCAGAGAAAAACAAATACCTCTAGATCTGGTTTCAGTTTTTTTCTCTTTTTCTGAGAATTCCACTCAAGAAGATGCTAATGACCAAATCAGTAGTCAGGCAGCAGGAGGGTGATGGCCTGAGGAACAAACAATTTAAATCATTTACAGTTGGATTGGCAGGACTAGGTGATAAAAAATGATAGACTCCTTTGTAGATTATGCTATGCATTGAGACGATTAGGGATTTTTTTCCATCTATGGGTTTCAAGAAATTTCAGACATTCCACTGCTCCAACATACACAGAGTCATCAGCATTAGATTAATGATGCACAATAACAAATTAATTCATATCTCTTGGATTTGTCTCTTAGAACCATATTTTAAAAAATGAAAGCATTCTCTGCCCAAAATATGAGGAGAGAATCCATTTTCCCACTGTGTTCTGTCTCTAAGTGTCTTCTACCTTCCAAATACTGCAAAATATTATACCATCCATAAATTTTAAAGTTCTGTTAATGTTTCACTATTTTATATAATCATTTAATGACTGCATAGTCTTATATAACTAAAAATGGTATAATCCCTTAATAATTAACATTGATTTTCCTAAAGATTTATTAAACAAATTTGGTTGTTAATATCATTTTATGTAAATTTTTCAGCAAAGTATTAATTATTTTCTTAAGATTAAGTTCTAGAGAAAAATCTTTGGGCTGAATATAATTTTAAAACATGATTCATATCATATTATAAAATTACTCTCAAGGAAAGTGTGGCTAATTTCATTCATATGAATAGTGAGAAATTCCTCATAGCCTCTCAAATACAATGTATGTAAATACATATGTTGTATTATAAAACAGTTGTATTTTAGCCTTTATAATCTGTATTTTATTTATTTTTTATTGTTGACACTATTACAGTTGTATCTCATTTCCTCCTCTTTCCCCCCCATCCACCAAGCCCCATTCTCCAGTCTTTACCACTGAGTTGTCTGTGTCCGTGGGCTATGCATATGTGCATATATGTTTTTTGGCTAATTTCTTCCAGTCCCCTCCTGTCTCCTCCCCTCTGAGACCTATCAGTCTGTTCCATGTGTCCATGACTCTGGTTTTATTTTGTTCATCAGTTTATTTTGTTCATTATGTTCCACATATAAGTGAGATCATATGGTATTTATCTTTCTCTGACTGGCTTATTTTGCTTAGCATAATATTCTCCAGGTCTAGCCTTGCTGTCAGAAAGGGTTAGAAATCCTTCTTTATTACAACCATATAGAATTCTATTGTGTAAATGTACTATAGCCTTTTCATCCACTCATCTACTGATGGACACTGGGGCTGTTTCCAGATCTTGGCTACTATAAATAACACTGTTATGAAATGGGAGTGTATATATTCTTTCTGATTAGTGTTGCAGGATGCTTAATATATATTCCCAGAAGTGGGATCACTGGGTCAAAAGGCAGTTAGTTCCATTTTTAATTTTCTGAGGAAATCCCATACTGTTTTCCTCGGTGGATGCACCAGCCTGCAATCCCACCAACAGTGAAATAGGGCCCCCTTTTCTCCACATCATCACTAGCCCTTATAAAGGAAAAAAAAATAAATGAGACTGCATCAAACTAAAAAGCTTCTGCACAGCAAAATAAATCATCAACAAAATGAAAAGTCAAACCCACTATATGGGAGAACATATTTGCCAATGATACATGTGGTAAGGGGTTAATTTCCAAAATATATAAAGAACTTATACAACTTAACAACTGGAAGACAAACAATCCAATTAAAAAATAGGCAAAAGACCTGAATACACACTTCTCCAAAATGGGCATAGAGATGGCCAATAGACATATGACAAGATGCTCAGTGTCACTAATCATCAGAGAGATGCAAATTAAAACCACAATGAGATACCATCTCACACCTACCATAATGACTATCATCCATAAATCAACAAGCAACAAGTGCTGGTGAAGATGTAGAGAAAAGGGGGCCCTAGTACACTGTTGGTGGGAATATAATCAGTACTTTTAAAATTATTTTAAGGACATTTAGGCATAATTCAACATACTTTTAGAATTCTAAGATCAAGATAGGATATGGATAATTAAGGCACAGAAGTACTATGGCAATGTTATGAATGAAAGGCCCAGTCAGCAAATGGTAAAAAAAGCAAACTTAGGCCTTTGAATGTCAAGTCTAGAACTCTGCTTTAGAACACAGATCCATGGGCTGAATCCGGCCCTCCACTTTATTTTATCTGGCCTGACACCTTGTTTCTGCCCTGCAGTGGCGCTGAGCTCCTTGCCCCTAGTTAAGGAGTAGATACATTTATACACTGCTAAAATCATATTTGGCCCTTGGAAGACAACCATAAGGCTGAGATGGTCCCCAGTGAAAATGAGTTTGACACCCCTGCTTTAGAAGCAGAATTAACATATCAATAAACAAGTTTCCTGAGTTATAGTGGTAGCAGCTAGGATCGCTCACTCTACTGCAGAAAATCTAATTCGGCATTGTACCTTAACTCAAAGAAGTCAATGAACAAAGTCAGAATAAATGCACTTACAGGTGTCCCGAGTCAGTGGTATTTGAAATATTTAACTTTTCCCCCTGTGGATTGCTTGGAGTTTTGGTGAATAATATAATGCGAAATTTAATAATAGTTTTTTCAGGTGACTGACAAGCATTGCGTTGAGTAAGTAATTACTTGTCATTCATCAGTATTTCAAGAAGACTGTGTGGATAAGTCAAGAGAGTAAGTCACTTAAGGTTTAGGGGTTTAATATTCGATTTTCTGTTGATTTATGTCAGGTTTTAGTCTATTAAAAAATTAGACCATAAAACTGTCCTAATAAGGATGATTCGGGCTTCGACTGGAGGGGAAAAAATGAGAGTATGCACCAACTCACTTTATTACTAAGACAAGAGAGATTGCTTATCAGCATAATCAGCTTACATCCAGGATATGGGATTCAATGCAGTCAAAATTGAAGTGTCTTGGCCGTAGACATAAAGACAAAAAAACAATTATTTTAAATAAATAGTTTCTTTGATCTTTAAAGGAAAACAAGTGTGAGCATTTTCTAACAGTCAAAATTGTTGATCAGAAATATCTGAATGTGTCACATAAAGTTATAACAAAATTAAATGTCTTTTTAAAGGAATGAAAGCTTATGTTCAAGAGCTGAATAGAAATTATGAGAAGATAAATAGTGAAAATGAAGACAATTTATTAGAATTGTTTATGAGATTATTTGTAGTCTTGGCTATCAAAGTATAAGAATTTAGCGTCTGAAAACCCATCAGGAGCAACGTAAGAATTCAAGAGAGTTTGCTTAGATCTTGGGGATCGTCATAGTCTCTCACATGCAACAGACGTCACCACTTTAGCAGCATCAGACAGAAACACAGCACCTTGATTCTGCCTGAATCTGAGCCTCAGTCTTTTTCCCTGGTAAGATAGTCTATCTTTCAAAAAATGTAGAATGCTAGTTGAGCCCCTAAGCCAGGTATACCTGTTGGCCTGCCTAATCTGTCTCTCTCTCTCTCTCTCTTTCTATCTCTTTCTCTCCCCTGTCTCTCTCCCTCTCTCTATATTTTATATATGCAGGAGCACCTATCACGTTATGAAAATGTTTAAGAGTATAGCTATGGAGTCTAATGGTGTAGGTTTAAATCTTGGCTCTTTCTCTAATTACTTGTGTGACATGTATTGGTAGTTTAAGTTCTTTTTGCCTCAGTTTCCCATAAAAGAAAAAAGCCCTGGCTGTCGTGGCTCAGTGGATTGAGCACTAGCCTGTGAACCAAATGGTTGCTGGTTCAATTCCCAGTCAGGGCACATGACTGGGTTACAGGCCAGGTTCCCCCACCCTGGTAGGGGATGTGCAAGAGGCAACCACACATTGATGTTTCTCTCCCTCTTTTTCTCCCTCTCTTCCCCTCTCTAAAAATAAATAAATAAAATCTTTTAAAAAAGAAAATGATGATTTAGTTCTTCCTATCTCACAGGCTTATGAAGAAATTCACATAAATACATTAATTTTAATAAAACATAACTTTCATAAATTTGACAGAAAGTTTATGAAAAATCATAATTATTTTTAACATCATGATGTTGAATATATGCCAATTTCACTTCCATTTGTATTTGGAAGACAATTCTGATTGCTTCATTTATGCCGTTTTACCATAAATTAATGATACTCATTTATCATAAACACTCTGTCAAAGGGTATCACAAAAATTAGTTGAAAAAATAGGGAATCCAGAAGGTTACGAAACACTTTATTCCAATCTCTGCACATATAGAGTATGTACTCTCAGAATCAGGCATGAGCAGTAAACACTACATTATTAAAGTTTCAGTAGACTTAATTTACATTTACTATGTTAATTCTATCTTCCATAATTTTGTGTTTAACTCTGATACAGCTCTCTAATCTTTCTCTAAAAGATTTAGAAGACTAAATAGGCATGAGGAGTGGAGACTATAATTTGAGCCCATGGATTTACATGTTTATTCTTAATCCCAAATGATCTTACCAAAGAAATATAGCAATGAGTAGAAATTGATTCCGGCACAGGATGGTTGAAATCAGAAAGATGTTTTGAGAAGGATCTGTAAACCACACTGCAGGTTAGACTGGGCGAGGGCAGGGCCTGTGACTTACTTCTTGAAGGAAAACCCTGCATGGGTGTATATTAATGGGAAGGCTGCTCAAGAGACCCGTGGACAAACCTAATGTAGACCAGCAATTTGATGTCTAATGGGGGAGCAGATGGGGAAAGAAAGATGGAGGGGAGGAGACCAAATTACTAAAGACTTAAGAGAAGGGGCCCAGATACCACAGGCAGCACATAGCATTCTCTCTTCCCAGGGTCAAGGATTTGCATGTGACCGAATGGCTGGCTGGTGGAAAAGAAAGAAAGAAACAAACAAAAAACAATGGCTTAAAAAGGACTCAAGAGCAGGGCAATGGTGACAGGAATTAACTGCCAATCTGCTGACACACAAGAAAAGGAATACAAACTTTGAAGTATAAAAATAAAACTTTCTACAAAAATAGCAAACAATAATAGCAAAAAGTGATAAATTACCCAGGCATACATTTTCCAAAAAATGAGTGAGAGTATGAATAATAATTTAAATACTCCCGAATGACACAGAATAAGAACAGATGGATAGTCAGCTCATACTGTTATGTAAGGTGTTAATTTTCCCTACGTTAACTAATAAATTTAATGGGATGCCAATAAAAAGAAGCATGTGGTTTTATGGGGCGGAGGGAGTGGTAATTTAGTAAGACTATTTTAAAATACACATAGAAAAATAATCAGAGGAAATATAGCAATGTTCAGGAAAATAACAAAATAAGGTAGTAGCCTTGGTACATAATACAATGAAAAATCTCAGCAACTATACTACCAGTATAAAAATAAAAACACCTATCAGTAATAAGCATTTGCAAACAAAAATAACAAAGTTCATAAAAGAATATTTATATCACTTTGATATCAAATTAGAACAAAATGTTATATAAAGGAAAATATGAGCAATATAACCAGTCATAGTGATATTTAGTATCTAAATAATGTGAATTACCTCATTTAAAAAAAAAAGAAAAAAACACAAAAAGAATAACCCTCACCTGTCTTAGGATTCATAGGTAGGAAGTGGCAGTTTTGAGACTCAATACCCATTTCTTAACTCTCACAAAGTCTCAACAGAGAGAAATAATTAGAAATTGATGGACAATTTCTTATAAAAAATGTTCTGCTGAAGATATGTTTGAGCAATTTATGTATTTTAAAAAGCTACCACAGAAAATGAAATTACTATTACCACCCTGCCCGCCAAATGTTACTGGTGTATCTAGGCAATGCCAACAATAATGTTCAGACTATTAGAACCATATATAACACCTTTCCCTCAAAAAGTTTCATTGAAAAATTTGTCCTTGGAATAGTTCTGGGGCAACTTCCAGTTCACTCTAGTTCCCTCTTATCCTAGCCACAAACAAGGTAAACAGAACTGGGGGGTGATCATTTCCTCACAAATGTTCAATTTATACCTCCTCATGTAAAAGTGGAAATTGTTACTTTCATTAGAGAAATATTCTAATATTGGTTTCCTTGCTAGTACAATTGAAAACCAAAAGGATACTCTGTAATTTGACATCTTGTAGGTAATGTCTTTGGAAAATAAGATAGCAGTGATTTGGAGGGACATTTACTCCCCATGGCTTTTATTTTTCACATGGAGAAATTTGTAGTGCCTGAGCCTCCTACCAGATTGAATAAAGAAGCACTTTGTTGGTGGGCTTTTCATAGTGCATAGTATAGCCAGGGATGGATATCATGAAACTGAACTAACTTGGATATTGAAGTGGTGTGACTTGAGGCAAGTTACTGAACCTCTTGCAGCCTTACTTGACTAAAATGTGAGCTCCCTTTATGAGCTTTGCATGAGGATTGTGTGAGATAATGATTGTAAAATATTTAGTACAGTGTTTGGCCTATAGTAATGAATAGGTATTAGCTATTATTTTATTACTTTGTAAATGAAGACCAGACATCCAGAGAAAAATAGGTAATGTATTTAATATTGCAAGGCTACAAAGTTGCAGAATGAAGCCAATACCCATTTTTTTGGTAATATTCTTCAACATTAAACCCACTTTTACTTTTATAGACTCCAGCCGAACTAGTTTTCAGGAATTTATACTGAGATTTTCTGCCTGGTTTTCTTTACATATTATTTTCTGCACTTGAGATTTCTACATCTAATCTTTCTTTTCCTTAGTATCATTTATTTATCAGTTCTAATGTTCTAAGACACTGCCTCCTCCATGAAACTCTCAAAGATGGTGAGGAGGTGCTTGCTCTTTCATTAGCAAATACAGCCTGTGGCACTAATCAGAGGTTTTCTTGGGTTGAAATAAATTATATATATCTCTCAGTTATCTTGCCGAATTTTATGTTCCTGAGTTGCACGATTCGTCTTATTCCTTTGTTTGGTGTACTATCTTATACAAATAGGCACTTAATAAGGGCTTTCCAAATGAAAAATAAATTAAAGAACCTGCCGATATTCACTTAGGAAACACTGTATATTTCAAAAATATTGAAGTTATGAGATTGTAAACACAATGACAAAGTTAAATCAAATTAAAATGCCATAGGTCTCATATAAGACAAAAATAATTCTCTACAATGAAAAACAACTGCACTTTTTTGCCCAATTTAAAAAAAATAATGACTTTTTTTGCCTTTCTTTTGGTTTTAAAGATTTTATTTGTATTTTAAACAGAGGGGAAGGGAGGGAGGGAGAGGGAGAGAAACATCAATGTGTGGTTGCCTCTCGCACTCCCCTTACTGGGGACCTGGCCTGCAACCCAGGCATGTGCTCTGATTGGGAATTGAACCAGTGACCCTTTGGTTCGAAGGCCAGAACTCAGTCCACTGAGCCACACCAGCCAGATTTTTGCCCAAATTTTTTAGGGAAAATAGGATGCACATTATACATGAGTATAATGATTGCATAATGTGGATATAACAATGGGCATAATAATCCATGTATAATGTGCACTAAATGTGGGTGTGTATTATACATGGCAAAATCTGGTAATTGGCAGGAAATAACTTCACACTCAAATGGTGCTCTGTTATATTTGAGTATCAATTATATGATCCCTCCAATTGCTTTATAGAGAGATTTATATGGTTGTGTGCTGCTTAACAACAGGGATATATTCTGAGGTATGTGTCATTTGGTGATTTTGTTGTACAAAGGACACAGAGAGCATTTACACAAACCTAGATAGTCTAGCCTACTACGCACCAAGACCATATGGTGCAACCTATTGTCCCTGGGCTCTACACCTGTACAGTGTGCTACTGTACAAAACAATGTGAGACGAAGTCAAGCACAAGAGACAATAACACGAGATACATGAGGTTGCTGCCAGAGTAATATGGTATAGTGTTTTATAGCAAAGTATTTTTTATAAGTGGAAAGAATACACTGTAAAATAACAATAAAAAGTATTAGTATGGTAAATATACATAAACTGGTAACATAGTTGCTTATGATCATTATTAAGGATCAGATATTGGATATAATTGTATTGCTATACTTTTACAACACTGGTGGTGCAATAGGTGTGTTTACACCAGCATCATGACAAACACGAGTAGTGCATTGCACTAGGACACTTTGACAACTATGACATCGCTAGGCAATAGGAATTTTTCAGCTCCATTACTTTCTTATGAGACCCTGTCATTTATGTGGTCTGTCATTGACCAAAATATCATCACATGGCACATGAGTGTGTTGGAAATTTATAGTTGATATCCAGCTACGAGTCAAGGAAAATTTGGTTTTCCCATGTTATTGCTAATACCACAACAAAATCCCAAGGGTGACAAATAAGTTTGCAGCCATCAGACTAGCTACTAAAAAGGGGTATTACATTGTGATAAAGACAGAAAATAGAATAATTTATAGGCTTATTGGCAACATGTTGATAGATTTGCCTTTAAAAAGCTATTACATTCTTTATTCCTTATGCTAATTCCTAAAGTAACTTCATACCAGTACTAACATTGCTTAACTTTTAGCTTAAGTGTTTTTTTTATCCAAACTATGGTTACATTTATAAAATGTAAATGTAATTCACACTGAGAATTACGTCACTATAAATAGTGAGATTTTAATTCTGTAAATGGGTGAATGAAACACAATGCTAGATTTACTACATTTCGTTTTAGGAGGTTTAGAGAAGATACTTGCTTAACACTTTTTTCCAAGGACTTCTGTAATCACAGGATTTTTATGATATGTTCAGTTTTTAAGATTTTTTATTTCTTAAACTAAGATGTAAATTTGATTTTATTTTATGCATGAAGGATAGCTAATTATTAATAGTTGTTTTCATAAAGGATATATTCTGTTCTCCTGAGTAGAGATAGGACAAGGGCAAGATAAATGAAGCACTTACTCTCAGATACAAAATATCAGGGATGACAAAAACACAGTAATCAAAATAAATATTATCTTAATGTAATTTTTTTAAAGAATCAAGTCGGTAAACTATGGACCAGAAATTACCTGCCTATTTTGTCAAGGAAGTTTTATTAGAAGTAGCAAAACTGTAAGTGCATGTTTAATGTCACTGGGATTTAGGCAGAGAACTTCCCTGATAGTGATTAAAACGTGTCATAAAAGAAGCCAACACAATAAAATATGTTGATCTGCTTAAGTGGTATCTGAGGAATACTGAGTGAATCAAGGATTTGGGGAAATAATAGAAAAACAGTAATGAGTGTTATAGAGATTATAGTCTTTGAACTCCTTTCTCTTCATTAAACAAAAAAAAATGTGCCAATCACTGCACTCTCGATTGGAAAATTTTTCTACTTTTATTTAGACAAATTTAACTGCATTTACTTAGGCAAATTTTAACTCAATAGATCCATATTCAAAGATTGAATCTAAGGAGATGAGAAATATAAAGCATTCTAATTTGATTAAAATGGTCTTTGATATATATATATATATAATTAGACCTAAAGTATGCCAATTACTGGTGCACAACTACTTCAGCAGATTTTTTTTCAAAAGTCCATGGTCTTTCTACCAAAACACATTGCTGAAATGAACCTTAGAAGTTATGTAACCCGACTCTCTTTTTTGACTATGAGGAAAATGTTTTAAAAATCAGAATGAGGATTTGATACTAATTCTTTTTACTACCCTGAATAGGAAGGACTTCTTCCAGTTTTCATTGTAGGAGTGCAGTTGCCTCATCCAGATCCCATTTACTGCAATGCACTCAGGGATGGCTGCAAACATTCTCACAGCTGCAACTTTTCTACATGAGGAGTTATCGTACTGAGAAATGCTGAGAGAGGGAGGGAGGCATGCAGCCAAGGACTGACTGATGTGGGGGTACTAAAAACTCAGGCCCCTGCCTCTGGATGGACAGCTGTGGTATCATTGATGCTCCGGAGTTCTCTGTGACTTCATGTTGATGCTCAGCTTCAGCTGGACCATACCTTTGCTTGGTGTCCTCTCCCATCTTATCCTGTGCCTCCCCTGTATCACAGGTTTCTGTTGCGATCACTCCTTCAGCTGACCACTCCTATGAGAAATTGCCTTCTCAGAGCCTACCTATATGAAAGTCTTACTGAAATATCTGTGTTGTCTATCTCCTGTAGATTTTTTATTTTTATTTTATTTTTTAATCCCCTATCCTTTAATAAGTACCAGCTGTGAATTTTTTAGCCTCATCATTGAACTGGGCAAAAACAGAAAGTATGTCCCACATGTAAGCATGCAAATTAAAAGCTTTAGGAGAAAATTGACAGAAAAAAATATATAAAGCAGCTCAAAACATTTTCTTCTGATTAAATAGTAGTCCATACCTCTTAGGAAATATATAACAACAAAATTATTTTTCAAAGCAGTCATTGCAAATACTATAGCTTACTCTAAATATTGTTCTGTATTTTTCTTTTTGTAGTTTTCATCCTATTTAAATTGTACTACATACCAAATTTTGTTTTTCAACTTTTATTTCTTAAATATGCTGGCCTGATGATGGAACACATTGCTGCTTACCACCTGAAACTCCAAACCTGCTGTGTCAGCGCTGTCCCTGTTCTTTCTGGGACAGACCGAGAAGGGTGCCCCCTGAGCAAAGGCCGGTGTCTCTTACATGCTGTCTGAAACTCACTCCTGACCTTTTTGGGGACTAAACTCATCTATTTTTTTCAGTTGAATCTTCAGTCTCTAATGACTATTTTCATGGTATTTTCCATTTATGAGAAAAATAATACCCCCAAACCTCCCTGGTCCAAAGATTTCTCTAGTTACTTCCTGTTTCTCCATTCACCTCATATGACCCAGTCAGTTCCTCCTTCAAATATTTTCTTCTCTCAGTCTCTTGGGGATGATATAGTCTTGATTTTCCCCTACGTATTTGCAGACTTTCTCAAATAATTGGTTTGGTTCTTCCTCCTGTTTCTACTGTATAAATGTCTACTTATAGCCCATCTTGCTTTTCTAATCACTGGACTCATATATTCAACCCCTTTCAATCTCTCTCTTCACATGCTTCACCCTCATTTCAAATATGATCTGTCTGCACTGATCTCTTTCTCCTCTGCTTATCATCCAGGCCCCAGGGTCACAGGCTAAAAGATGTACTAGGAAAAACAAACACATAGCATGTATATATAAAATAATTTGTAACCAACATATAAAACTTACAGACACATACAAGATAAATAGGGCTTCTGGCCTCATTAGGATTATAGCTAATATGGGAAAATAATGTTGTATCTCGTCACCATTTAGTTTAACAGGTGCAAAGCAGAGCATTTACAAAATACTGCAGCAGTGGGTAGCAGGCATGCCTAATATATTTCTAAATGAATGCAACAAATTTCTAAATGTACACAAAGATATATTCCTTCAACACCATGAACTAAAATAGAAATGAGCAATATGAGTTTAAATTCATGATTAATAAACCAAACTATCCAGAACATTTTCTTTCCAAATATTCCTGATAACTTCTCAATGATGAAATAAAAGCTAAAATGAGTCCAATAATAAAATAAGAACAAAAAGAACTTGGCATGTAGAAATTTACAATGTACCATGAAATCTCTATTCTGATAAATATTTATATAAAAATAAGTAAAAAGACCCATGGACAGGGACAATGGAGGGGAGGATTGACTGTGGAAGGGGGAGGTGGGCATGGCAGGGGAGAGCAATGGGGGAAAAGTGGGGACAACTGTAATTGAACAACAATAAAAATTTAAAATAAAAAAATTCTGAATATTTATCTCACAAATATAAAACACACAAAAGCAACTAACAAGGTAAAAGGTACTATAAAGATATCTAAAATTAACTAAAAATAAAAATAAAAAATGTAGTAAAAAATAAACATATCAAGTAGACCACTGAAATACACACAAATTTTTTTTTTGCAAATTTTACCAGGATAAAAATCACTAATAACAGGGATTTTTGGCCAAGATGGAGACATAGGTAGGTATATTTTACTTCCTTGCACATCCAAAAGAAGAATAACAAGCAATTAAAAAATGAAAAAACAACCAGAATTTCCAGAAAATCAAACTGTATAGAAATCCAAGAACCAAGGAGTTAAAGAAGAAACATTCATCCAGATCAGTAGGAGGGGCAGAGAGGGGAAGCCAGGAGGGAGAGGATGCATGAAAAAGTGGAGGTTGGTGGATCTGGTTGTCCCTTATTTGTGTGTAGATAAGCTGGGACGAACAACTGGGGAGTGAGACCAACCATGCAATCCAGGGTTCTAGTGCAGGGAAATAAAGCCTCAGAACCTCTGGCTGTAAAAACCTGTGGGGGTTAGGGGTTGTGTCTCACAGGAGAGTCCTTTGGAGAGGCCCATGGGATCCTGGAACATACACAAGCCCACCCACTCACAATCAGTGTGTGAAAGGGCACAATCCCCTTATGGGAATCAAGGGAAGTGACAGCAAGTGGAGGGAGAGCTGAGCAAGCTAGCAAGTGGCATTGTTCCCTCTTTATCCCTTTCCCCACATGCAGCACCACAATGCAGCAAAGTGGGTGCCCCACCCTGGCTAATACCTAAGGCTCTACCTATTACAATGTAACAGATGCACCTAGACAAAGGAATATGGCCCAAATGAAAGAACAGATCAAAACTCCAGAGAAAGAACTAAGTGATGAGGAGATAGAATACCTATCAGACACAGAGTTCAACTATACGGGACAATTGTAATACCAAAGTCAATAAAATATACTTAAAAATCACTGTTAGCAATGGACATTTAAAATTAAAACCAATAAGTCCTGATAAGTACTAAGAAGATTAAAATGATAAGAAACACTATATTTATATACTAGAAATTTGAAAAGCATGTATAATATGGTCATGTTTTTCCTGATAAAATGCAATTTGACTTAATTATCATGTGGAACATCTATTGAAAAAATTCTGAGAAAGGTTATTTTCTTACAGTAGTAAAAAGAACTCTTTCTACATGTCCACCACTATGGAGGGAGGAAGGCCCACCCCTAACTTATACAAAAATTGGATGGTATTACTATGAATGTCCAAGAGAGACATGTAGGTCAAATTTACATGAGCCTCCCAAAATATTTCAATTCTGGAGAGATTCAGAAAGCATCATATATGGCATTTAAATTTTCCCACAGAATATCATTGCTTTTACCTCAGTAACACAAATTAGACTATACATGAAAAAAATCTAATTTTTAGTCAAAATTTTAATTTGTACATTTCTCCCTTTGTTCTTTAAAATATTTAAATTATTTAAATAAGGTTAAATGTTTAATGTAATATTTTAAAAAATAAATATAATATTATTAAATATCTTTTATAAAATAATTCATTATTCTTGTATCTATTATTTAAGAATCCATCTATTTGCCTGTATAAAAATTATCATGAGTTATTCATGCTCTTGTAGAACTACATATGTATAAATTTGAGAGAAATACATATTTTTAATATCACAGAATATATTTCAGTCATCGTGTGCAACTACTGCACAGTGGTAGGACAGACCAGCCATTATGTACATGAGAGAAACACATGGTGAACCAAGAAAATGAAAACTTGTCTCTTCTAGGAAGTGCTTATGCCAGGATCTAGGGGACCCATGCTATCTAAGAGAAAGTATTTAGCCAGCTAATCTGTTTTTCTTTCATCTAAGTTGATTGAAATTTCTCTATTCTGAAATGAACAGTGGCACAATTCACATGCTTTCCAAGCAGTTGGTTATAGCTACTTGTCTTGATGATTAGGGTAAGAGATACAGAGGAATGCTTCACTGATGCTGAGTGATGGTCATGTCATAGGGGCACTAGTGAACAGGTCTTGGAGTGGTACTGAGGAAAGGTGTCAATCAAAGAGAAAAGGCCAATATCTTGAAAATGACATTGTAAGAAATTGGGTCTTTGATGGAATTGTTGAGTCCCTGAAATAATCACTGTTAGAACACATCTACCTCCAGAATTCTTATGTGACAAAATAAAAGTCCATTGATTTAGGCCACTTTTAGTTGGCATATCAGTCAAATATGAAGACCAAAATAGAAACTTCTCTATGTATTTTATATTTAATGTTGAAATTATTTAAGCCTTTGAATATGTGGGGAGAAGGAAGTCATGAAAGCCACCACTGAACATCTCAACCCTGTAAGCTGAAACGTGAGGTTCTTGGCATTCACATAGAAGCTGCCACAATTCTCAAGAATCTGTTGAAGTTTCACCAAGTACCCAGATAATGTCACCAAATCAGGATGTACTGAAGAGCTTACTGGTAAATTATTCCAAACTGCTGTCTACCCATTCATCTGGCTGTTACCACCTCCAGAAAACAAAAGGCCTTTCTTGTCAGCCTTCGAAAACTTGCAGAGTGGCTCTCACGAGAAGAATCCAATCTTAACCTATGAGGTAGGGGCCCTGGTAACATTTAGTGGATGCTACTCTTTGTCACCATTCACAGAAGACAGTGCAGATGGTGGCTACTGTGATGCCAAGTTGACTATGGACAACCCAACATGTTTGGGTTTTTTTTCATTTACAGCAAAAAGTTCCCACATGAGAACACTAGGCACATTCAACTTAAATAGAGCAAAAAAATAAGACAATTTATTAAGAATGTTTATTATAATATAGTTATAAAATTAAAATATTTAAATTTCATTGTTTTATTTACATACAATATACTGAAGCTATTAAAATTGCATATGTTTAGAAAAGTCATTAGCCTTCTGAACACAAAAATCAGCCCTTCTTATTATGACTCTTGAACACTTGTGTTAAAATCCAAATACATTTCCTTGGAAAATGAAGACATATAACATTTATTAGTATGTTACATGAAATGTTAAAGGGACTTATCTAAGAAAAAGAAGATCAAAAATACAAACAGTAAAATTACAACAAATTCATAACTATCAACAACTGAACCTAAAAAAAAACAAAAACAAAAACAAACTAAGCAAACAACCAGAACAAGAACAGATTTACAGAAATAGAGATTTCATGGAGGGTTATCAGTGGGGAGAGGAAGGGGAGAGAATGGGGGGAAAGGTACAGGGAATAAGAAGCATAAATTGTAGGTACAAAATGGACAGGGGGAGGTTAAGAATAGTATGGGAAAAGGAGAAGCCAAAGAACTTATATATATGACCCATGGACATGAACTAAGGTCGGGGAATGATGGTGGGAGTGGGGGTACAGGGCAGAGGGAATAAAGAGGAGAAAAAAATGGGACAACTGTAATAGCATAATCAATAAAATATATTTAAAGAGTTAAAAAAAGAAACAATGATGCATTTGTTTATTGTCATTTTCAAAATGAAAGTGGCAGTAAAGAAAGTTTATATTTTTAAAAATTTGTTTAATTTATTGAATTTAGAGAGAGAGGAAGGAAGAAAAAAAGAGAGAAAGAAAGAGAAAGAACATTATTGTTCCATAAGTTTATGCTTTCATTGGTTGCTTCTTGTATGTACCCTGACCAGGGACTGAACCTGCAATCTTGATGTATGGGGACAATGTTCCAACCAACTTAACTACTCAGCCAAGACAAGAATTAATTTATATTTTTAATAGGGGGATAATATTGGCTAGAATTAAGGGGAGATTTTAGATAAACGGTGACCAGAGAACTCTGGACACACACAGGCCATTAATATAGGACAGCGCAAGAGATAGAAGACAAATAGCTATTTAACAATTTCAATGAAATCAAAGATGAAATTTATGAAATTGAATTTAAAAGTAAGAAAATATAGATAAATACTTAACATAAGAACAATAAAAATATAAGAAATAAATTATAAAGAATTGGCTGAAATTTTAATATTAAACTTACTGATGAGAGAAAGAGAAAGAGAGACAGAGCAATTTGTCGTTCTACCTTTTTATACATTCATTGGTTGTTTCTTGTATGTGCCCTGACCTGGGATTGAATCACAACCTTAGAACTTTGAGAAGACACTCCAACCAACTGAACTACCTGGCCAGGGCTGAAATTTTAGAATAATTTAAGAAATATCTCCAGCACTGCACATTTTTCCCCAATTTTAAGAGCATACTAGATTTTTTTTCATTCTATAGCTTTCTTAATATCCTCCCATAGGTTTCATGAGTTGTAATTATTAAATATGGTGGTAAATTTGACATTTTTTTCTCTCTTTATATCAATAGGCCTACCTTCTTTAAATTAAAGCATCCTAAATGTGTATATTTTTTAAAATTTTTATTGTTATTCAATTACAATTGTATGCCTTCTCTTCCCATCCCTCCACCCCATCCCAGCCAAAACCCCTGCCCTCCCCCACCTTCACCCTCCCCCTTGATTTTGTCCATGTGTCCTTTATAGTTCTTATAATCCCCTCTCCTCACTGTCCCCTCCCCACTCCCCCCTGGCTATTGTTAGATTGTTCTTAATTTCAATGTCTCTGGTTATATTTTGTTTGCTTTTTTCTTCTGTTGATTATGTTCCAGTTAAAGGTGAGATCATATGGTATTTGTCCCTCATCATCTGGCTTATTTCACTTAGCATAATGCTCTCCAGTTCCATCCATGCTGTTGCAAAGGGTATAAGCTCCTTCTTTCTCTCTGCTGCATAGAATTCCATTGTGTAAATATAACTAAATGTGTATTTTTAGTCAGTGTTAAATAGGAGAGGAAATAGTGGCCATTTTTTCCTTTTTCTTAATTTTAGAGAAAATCTCCATGTAGTTTTCCCATTAAATAATGGCAATAAATTAAAACACTCTAAAATAAGCGTGTTCCAAGAAAATTACCTTGGAGAATATTGAAATCATTCAAGAAAAAAAGGAAAGAGACCTAGCATATTTTTTACTCTTTATAATCTACACATACCACAAGGTAAAATAAAATAGTAAATTTGTTATTTGTTTTTCCATATATCTGTATTATATGAAATGAGAAACAGCATTAATTACTGTTGTTTCAAGTTGCTGCTTTTACAGGCTATTAAACCTAAACAAATGTTTTCCCATATTACAACTTCTTAAGTACATTAATACATTTTAATATAATGTTATTATTTGAAATAATTCAGGTCACTCTATTACACCTCTGAAATACTCTTCTGTTAACCTTTGTACCATAAATCACAAACTGAAAATGTGAATAAGTTGGGAGGCAGTGATGGAATGGGGCCTCAGTAAGGTATATTTTATAATTTTGCAACTATTTTTGAGTCCTTTGAAAATTAACTTATTTTAGTTAAACTTCAGTTATTCCATCTGTACAGTGAGTATCTCTTTGCCATCCATGTTCATTTTCCACATCCACTTACCTAAAATATCATTGTGATAAGGAATGATCTTAGGTTATTTTTTTCTTTTATTTATCGAAAAATTAATGTCTTCTAAAGGCAAAGAGAACACTCTAGTCCTTTTTCTTTACATGCACTATATCAGTCAGGGGAAATACTGTGTTAAATTCTATTTATATTTAACTTACTTTTTCAATGTTAAAAGCAAAAAGAAATACACACACATAAATATGATATTATGTTGACAGATAAGAGTACCAGTAGGTTAGTCCAGATCATGTTGTAGTATTATAAAATTCTCAAAACCTCAACAGGTTACACAATAAACTTTTATTTCTTCCTTGTGCAACCTGGACCTTGCTCATGGCACATTTTTCTAGGACCAAGAACCAACAAGACTGCAGCTTGACAGCCTCCCGTTCACTGGCTCATGGGAAAGGAGCCCCTCCCATGCAGGATCTTGCACAGTCTGATACTGCTTTCTGGTAGAGATGTGCCATTCCTTGCACCACTCACTGGCCAGAGTAGGACCCCATCTCACCACATAGGGCCCAGAAGCTCCACCCTTCTCAAGCTGGGGTGTGGTCAAAAGACATGAATATTGAGAAGCAGCTCTAAAAGCACACATTAGCCAATACCATTGGCTCAGAAATCATAAACATCTTTGCCTACATTAATTGCAGATGCATGTGTCAAGCTGGTTGGGTTGATTCTAGCTCTTTAGTGACCATTAGAAAGATCAAAGTACTCTGGTCCTAGTTTGCTCACTTGTTTGTTTTGTTGCTTAGGTTCAACTTATGTGTGATATCATATGTCATTTGTCTTTCACTGCTTGGCTTATTTCACTTAGCATAGTGCTCTTAAAACCGATCCATGCAGTTGCAAAGGATAGGAGCTCCTTCTTTCTTTCCACTGTGTAGTATTCCATTGTGTAAATGTACCATAGTTTTTTGATCCACTCATTTACTGATGGGCACTTAGGTTGTTTTCAACATTTGGCTATTGTAAATTGTGCTGCAATGAATATTGGGGTACATAGGTTCTTTGAATTGGTGTTTCAGGATTCTTAGGGCATAAAGAGAGACATTGAAATAAAGACCAAACTGATAGTAACCAGAGGGGAGGGGGAGGAAAGTAATGGGGGGAAAAAGGGGAAAGGTCATCAAGGAACATATATAAAGGACACATGGACAAAGCCAAAGGGGGGTAGGATCCAGGGTGGGAGGTGGGGATGGCTGGGGTGGTGGGGAGTGGTGAGGGGAAAATGGAGAAATTGTGCTTGAACAGTAATAAAAAATAAAAATAAAAAAAGAAAGATCAAATTAAATTGAAAGTTGATTATTTGAAAGCAAGAAAGGGTAAAAATTCAGGGAGCATTAAAAATAAAAATAAATTTTAAAAACTAGATATATTTTGCACAGACCTTATAAATCAGATTTTTAAAAAAGAATCATATAGCTATAAAAATCAGTGAATTTATTTATTTGCTTTTAATCATTGGCATTTAACAAACTACTGGATGATCTTCATTCTTGTACTACAGCAAAAATTTACCCTTTGTAGAGCCTTCTCTGCTAGATCTAACCTAATTCTTTTTAGTTATTCAGTCAAATACAGACCTAGAAATATCTGCCTCTAAGAACCCTGCCTACTATCTTCTTATGTACAGTGTTTAATTCTTACTTGTGATCAGCAATTGCCCCAGATTATACATGCGGCATAGGCAGGGCCCCCATCTGCCCCGTTAGCCCTTGTGTCTTTGGAGCTTCCCATGCAGTGATGGCTCTAACTTCTGAATTCCTCTGGGTTGTTGGTGTCTGCAACTCTGGTTTGGCGCTTTGGACTCAAGCTCACAGACCCTTTGATGTTCTCCTGGTGGTACTTAATGACCGCTAAATCATTAAATATTATTACATATTCAGTGTAGGATCATTGAATAAAATATTTACTAAAAACACTTAGCTAGAAGTCAGACACTTGAGTCTTAATAATAATAATAACAATAATAATAGCAAATAATTATCCAGCAATGACTATGTACCAGATAATTTTCCATATTTTAGTTCACTTGGCCCCAAACAACCACCCCTGAGGCAGTTACTTTTATCTTAATTTTACATATGAGAAAATCAAAAGCACACAGGGTGAGCAATTGGTCCAAGCTTAAAGGGCTAATAAGTTGTAGAACCAGGACTTGATATTAGACAGTCTGGCTCCAGAGCTCGTGCTCTCACTCACTAAGCTAAAATGCCCCCTTAATGGCAAATTTCACCATCACTAAAGTTTCTCACTTTTGAGACCTATTTGTCCTGGTTTTTTTCCCTTCTGTAAAAGAAAAAAGAAAGTTTGAGACCAAATGGTCAAACGTTCCCCACTTTCCACTTCATGAATCTATGAATAGAGTGCAAGAAAAAAAATAAATTGCAAATCTTTAGAGAGAAGCATTTTCACCATTTCCACCCGGATATTACTGACAGAAGTGACACCAATCTTGCTTGTAACATCTTATGCTGTCATGTTGTTATACTTCAATGACAAGAAATAATTATAGCTGTTCAAATAAGGGAGGTTTACTCATTATAATTAATTAATAGCAAACATAATTCAGTCTCAAGAATGCCTTGCCCGAGATAAGTGGAACTGTCATATGTTGTAACCAAGAGAAAGCTAGGAATCAAAGTCATTTGAAGAAATCAGTCATAGATACATTAAAAATTTCTCTGAAAAGTTTAAAATTGCTAACGTTTTTATAGCACTTCAATGTCTCTCAGAAGCAGTTAAATATAGAATTTTAATTTTATAGTCAAACGTGTGTGGGAAATGCTAGATAAAGCAAAGTTAAGCAAATTTTTTAGAATCTTTACTATGATAATAAAATCATACACTTTTCTTAGAAAGAACAGCTTTCCTTGACTTACTGATCTATGGACCTCCTACTTCTTTCACAAAGCATCTTATGTGATTAATGATCCCTGAAACAGCCTTTAATAAATAGTAATTTTGGAGTTAAAATATGAAAAAAATAGTGAGTTTATTTTAAATGCCATAAGAACTTGAAACAAAATTTCACCTTCTTAATAATGTAACTTTCTGATCAAAAGCTTCATTTTTCTGTGGCCTAATATAGATAGATATAGATATACTGACAATGATTATTAAATCTGTATGTGTATAGATTTATACACATCTTTATATATAAGAGGGGACCCAAAAATGGAATTTATTTGTAAAATATTGGGCATTTATTCTTGTATGTTAAACTTCAGTTACCTTCAAAGTACTCTCCATTTGATGCAATATACACCCATTGAGACATTTTTTCCACTGCTCAATACAGTTTTTGAACTTGTCAATTTTGATGTCTTTTAGTGCTTCTGCCATTTCTATTTCACCTCTCCCACATTGGCAAAACATTTCCCTTTAAGGACTGTTTTCATACAGGGAAACAAACAAACAAAAAGTTGCTCAGGGGGAGATCAGGTGAATAGGGAGGGAGAGGCATGAGGCTCATGCAATTTTTGGTCAAAAACTTCTGAACATTCAGTGTGGTATGGGCATGTGTGCTTGTAAATTGCCCATCATGAAATGGGCAAACATGTTGAAAGAGTCTTCAAAAAAATTTCACTGAAGCTGAACACAGTCTCTTACAACAAAGCCAGCTGTGACGCTGACACAGATGGGTTTCTAGAACACTCACCTAGCAGGGAAGCCTGTACTACAAGGGCCCTGACCTCCAGAAAATAATTCCAGTTTTTTTGTGTCCCTCTCATATATGGATATATAACTATATATAAATATATAACTATATATAAATGTAAACCACCTTAATTGAATTCTGGACAAAGCAATTAATTAGATGTCTAAAAATATTTATGAACAATGTGGATATCAGTACTAGAAAACTCTCAGTGAGAGAGGTGTCCATGTTCTCAAAAGAACATTTTATAGGGGTGGGGTTTGGTAAGAATCACTTTAGCTAGGGTAATGATGTTCAATGACATATAATCTTCACTCATATTTTTTTCCCCAAGCTACAACTTGCTGTTAAAAGATTAGCAGTTACAGTTCTCAGAGGATTCTTAGAATATAGAATAAGGAAATCTGAAACTATTTGTTCTGTCACCTGGTCCCAGCAAAACTGACATAATTTAATATGAAGACTCTTCTTCTTTACTTTATTAAATTGGCAAAGGAGAGCTGAATGGAATACTAAGTTATTTATGACTTACTACTTATAAAATACAAGTTTGAGATTCTAACCTGTACTTACTGCAACTGCCTTTCTACAGCACATTCACAAGCTAAAATCTTCTATGTGCATATATAAAAATCCTAGGTCAAAAATCCCATTTAACTCAGCCAAGCTAAATGCAAATAATAATACACAGTATAATATGAATGCACCACCACCCTTGGCCTTTAGCAAAGCAATGATTTGAGGAGCCTTATCATTTATACAGCCATGGCTTAGAATCAACGGGTTAAGGTTACATGCTTTACCCAGCAAGGCTATCATTTAAAATTGAAGGCCAAATAAAGAGCTTCCAAGACAAAGTAAGGTTAAAGGAGTTTGTTACCATCAAACCAGCATTGCAAGAAATGTTAAAGGACCTTCTCTAAAAACAAGAAATAGAGAAAACATAGGTACAATATAAAAATGGCAATAAATAAGTACCTATACATAATAACCTTAAACATAAATGGATTAAATGTTCCAATCAAAAGTTATAAAGTACCCGAATGCATAAGAAATCACAGCCCATGTTTGTTGTCTACAAGAGACCCACCTTAGAGCAAAAGATTTCCAAAGACTGAGAGTAAAGGGATGGAGAAAAAAATACTCACGCAAATGAAAATGAAAAAAAAAAGCTGGGGTAGCAATACTTATATCTGACAAAATAGACTACAAAATGAAGGCCATAAGAAAGACAAAAAGGGTCACTACATAATACTAAAGGGATTGATCCAACAAGAGGATATAATCCTTATGAACCCATATGCACCCAATGCAGGAGCACCTAAATATATTTAAAAAATCTTAGTGGACTTTAAGAAAGATATCAACAACAATATTGTCATAATAGGGGATTTTAACACCCCACTGTCAACAATGGACAGATCTTCCAGAGAAAAAATCAAGAATGTAGCATCATTAAATGACACACTAGATCAAATGGACTTAATTGATATTTACAGAACATTTCATCCTACAGAAGCAGAATATACATTTTTCTCAAGCACACATGTATCATTCTCAAAGATAGACCACATGTTAGGTTACAAAATAAGTCTTAGATTTAAGAGAAATTGAAATCATATCAAGCATTTTCTCAGATCACATTGGTATGAAATTAGAAATCAATCTCAATAAAATAGCAGCATTATTTATAATAGCCAAGACCTGGAAATAGCCCAAAGGTCCATCGGTAGATAAGTGGCTAAAAAAGCTGTAGTATATTTATACAATGGAATACTATACTGTGGTAAAAAAGAAGAAACTCTTACATTTTGCAACAACATGGATGGAGCTGGAGAATATTATGCTAAGTGAATGAAGCCAGTCAATGAAAGACAAATACCACATGATCTCAGATATCTGGAATCTAATGAACACAATTAACTAACAAAGAAAATAGTAACAGATGTTTAGATACATGAAACAGAGTGACAGCTGCCAGAAAGGAGGGGTGGGGAATGGGATGAAAGACAGTGAAGGGATTAACCACATAACATTTGTGTACAACTCAAGGACACTGACAAGAACATTTATGTACAACCCAAGGGAGGGAGAGGATGGGGCAGGGTGGTGGTGGCGAAAGGAAGAAAAAGCAGGAACAATGTAATATAATAAACGATAAAAATAAATAAATTTAAAAAGAATCAATGGGTTACAAAAGAAGAAAAGAAAAGAGGAAACATTCAAAGCATGAACAAGAAATAGTAAAGAAAAAGAAATTAAAAATCTTTCAAATAGGACTCCAATGTAATGGTTAAGGTTAGAGGTTAACTACCCAGGTAGAAGGTGGGGTCTGCCCAGTGTGTTTTAGAGTTTCAGAAACCAAAATGGAACTCATCTATTATAGGAATGCCCAGGAAAAACAAACTGTTACATGTATTTGTTTTTGCCTAGAATTATTTTAAGCCTGTGTGCTAACTTTGGTTCTCTAATGTTTTCTCTGGACATTGGAAGTTATATATGTGTTTAATTGTTTGAATTTTTGAAAAAAAAGAAATAATTATCAATTAAAATTATAGCGTGGTTGACCAAAATTTTTTAGAAACTGTGACAAATGGAGAGGCTTAAAATACATTATTTGTTTACCAAGGCTGGTATAATTCAACTCCAGAAACAGAATGCTGAGATAGAAGAGGCAATTTTTCAAGCAGATAGGATGATACTCAAAAGAAAAGGTTTATGTCCTTCTAAGCTCCCTGGTAGAATAAATGACATGGGCCTAAAAGGAAAAAATCTAATATATGCAAAGAAGAAGCAACATTTCAAAGAAATTTGGATAAATCTTTTTGTAATATTCAAAAAATCACAGCTTTCTAGGCCTTTTTTACAGATCAGTGAAACACATTATTAGTAGTTAGCCATAAACTAGCCTCCTCGCATTTGTAAAAGTACTCACCAAATTTCTAACTATGATTTTTCATGATGCTCCTTTTTCAGAGGTACTAGTAAGGAAGGATATCATGGATGCTATTTTAAATGTGTCATATTTAATCTTCTAGTCTGCCAGCTTTTTTCCACCCCACACTGAGCTCATGTACAAGCTGACAAGAGGCGATGTTGGGTCTAGGCTTTCTTGAAGGTTGTTGAAAGTTGAAGTCTCCCCATTGTGCAGTTGCTCTCTGAACCGGCATGGCAATTTTTCTAATGACAGCTGCTATCAGGGGAGAGGGCAAACTATTCAGTTCAATGGGGAATGTTGTCAGTAACAGGAAAAGGGTGCTAGAAATAGAAGTGGGCCCAGAGAGTGGAGAAAGTGACATGTGTAAACTTATCAAATCTCTCTGGGAACTCTGGGTGTTTCATTTCCCCTTCAGTGTGCTTTCAAATGATTGCTTCTGGGAATGAATACACTTTCTGTACATAAAAAGTGAAGCATAACACTTAAAAAGGTTAGCTTAAATTAAAAAACAAACAAACAAAAAAACAACCCAGACGTGTCACCCTGGCGATTTTGATCTTGACATCCCTAAGTCTGATAGTTCCTTGTAAATGATCTTATTATCAATTGCTTTTACTAGTAGCAGTAGTACCAATACTAGCATAAGTGTACTACGTACTTTAATGTAACATCCACACATCTACAAGTTTCAGTGTTCTCTCTGGTAGTGGTCAACCAAAATAGGTTACAATTTTATGTTGGAATTTGGATAATTATTTTCTGTAGGCAAGATAGGGCCTGAGACCTCACGGGGATGACTCTAGACCTTACAGCGGACTGTGGTGCCCTCCATGAATGGGACTGCAATCATGTCAGCCTCGGAGGGAAAATGAGAGATGAGGGCATTTTAGAGAATTTGTTATAGAAGTTATTTTATTTGTTTCATTTTAATTCTATCTTCTCAATGTTTCTTTTTAAAGTTTCTGAATTGTTTCTAATTTTTATAAAACTGGAGAATTTACATAAAAATACAAATTCTTATTTTCTAAGAAAAAGCAGCATATACGGCACAGGACCATAAAGATCACATTCAACCATGGTGAGAATGAGCTCTAACTGAATAGCTGCAGCGCCTTGCAAATGCTTTCAGGTCACCGTAGTCCCCGCCTGGTTGGTGTCACATACTTAGGTGACCTTTCTCGTCTCTCTATAAGCACTTGAGATTGAGAATTTTGCAATAGAGAATGAGAGATCCAGGCAGCAATAGGTTCTTACAGGTGAGTAAGAAAAAAAATCGACAAACTTAAAAACAATATAACAAATTATTCAAATGCTATTTAGGATCTGAGAGGTCCAGCAAGTGGGAGCCTGAACTTTAAGCAGAAATTTTTACCCAGTTGCCTTTGTGGTCCCAAGACAAAGGCATGTCTCCATTAACAGGAGAGAAATGGACGGGTTACTGGAAAGTAACAACGACAAGATGTCGGGCAATGCTGAATTATACAATGTGAGGGCCCCAGTGATGACCAAGTGTAGTAAAAAATAATAATAATAAAAGGATTTCAAAAACTAAGTTACACTGTCATTGTTGGAAGTGAAGCACATATAACTTAAAACTGAGCTCCAGTAGACACAGCTTGTTTACTACCAACTGCCTTAGGTCAAGGCCAACGTTGGACCCTGGCAGTGAGCCCCGGCTTCAGGGAGAGCTTCCAGAAACCCCCGCTGCTGTGAGGATGAGAATAGATGCAGAGACACAAGTCTGAGCTGTAGTAGTTGTGTGTTTCTGGGAGAAAGCTCCAGAGTGTTTGGCATAGCAAACACAACTAACTGTTTCATCTCGATGACAAAACTTTTGAGCTGTGGGGCGAGGGAAGAGAGAGTCAAGTGCTACAGGTTTGTTTGGAGGCCGTGCATGTTCTTTACAGGAGATGCATACTTTTGGTGCAGCCAGTACATGGCAACTCCCTTCTGTCCAAGGACTTTATTCTCAAAATGTTTTATTATAAGATTATGTTAAAGAAACATGCTGTTCCACGAGATACCTTAAAACTCAAGGTAACACTGATATTTAGGCTAGCAACATTAGGCTGAGGACACTCTATTTCTTTCTGTATCATAGAGTCACTATAGCAACACTGGACCTTAACTGAAGCTCCACGATAAGTGTCCGGTGTCATTATCTGAAATGTCCTTGAATTCACAAGGTCAGTGGCAGATACGGGGACCCTTGGTCTACATTGACATTTGACTAATGTTATCAACCAAAGAGGGAATCTCTCTAGCAATTGAGTCTGATGCAGATACTACAGGGAGCCGCAGAGCAGAGAACTGCAACATGATATCTGGACGAGCTGGGATAAAAGACTGGGAGCTTCACATTCTCATCTGTAAAATAAATACAATATTAACTATCTGTTGCCAGGGTTGTTATGAAGATTACTTGAATAAACTATGGAAAGTATTCAGATATAATTTTTCACTAAATAAATATTGATGATGACGATGATGATGAGGATGTAATGGTGGCAGCCAGGTGGACTACAGTTGGAAGAAAACCAAATTTAATACTACCCAGAATACAATGTAGCATTTGAGGATTAGATTCTAGCAGTTATTCTAGTTGGTAGATCAAGTCAGAGGGATACATGGTTTCTCCTGACTAACTCCTATTTTTCCGTCTAGTCTCAGTTTTGATGCCACTTCCAGGAAACACTGCGACACACTAAATTGAGTCAGATGCTTCAGCTTTTGTGCCCATGACCTTCTATCATTCCCATGCCATTTGTTATGACTCATTGTGAAGAACTATTTAATTATCTGGTCTCTGTATCAGTAAACTATAAACTCTATGAAAGTTGGGATTGTTAAACTTTATGATCTCCTCCAGGTACAACACTAAGCAGATAAAAAGTACTCACTAAATACTTGCTTAATATATGAATTAAATAATATATTAATTGGCACAGTATACCTACTCATCTCCAAAGTCAGGTCAGAGTTCCGTGTGTAAAACCATTAGCTATAAAACTGGTAGCATTCAGAACTGGTGTGATAATGTCCAACCTAAATCTAATCTGAAAGTATTATAAAGTAAAAGTATGAGACTGTTGGTATTATACAAATCCAGAACTAATTTGAGAGATTTATAACTTCCCATGTTTGGAAATCAAGAGGGTGGTTACTTATGCATTGGAAGGCTAGAAACATTTTCCAGTCCTGGAATAAGGCAATGTTTACTTACATGCAATACATTACAACACTTAATTATTCATTCACATGGCAGCTATTTCAGTAGCTCTTATCCTAGATTTGGGGGATGCAATAGTGACACGATTAATATGGTCCTTTGTTTCCATGGAGATTATATTCAGGAGAAAAAGAAAGAAAACAAAGAAACAAGAAGCCAAGCAAAAGTCAGCTGCCACCTGTGCTCCACCCAGGGCCACCCAGCATGAGCTACAAAGTGATCTGCAGCTGGCTGCTACGTGCGCTGGGCTTGGAGGTGCCCAGGTGAGGCCAAACTGCAAACCAGTGCTGGCTCCTGCTAGAGCTGGGCCTGGGGTCATTAGGAAGAGGTATGGGGCCCACTAACTGAGGCTAGATATTGCTTGTCTGAGAGATTTTAGGGAAGTCTGAGTTATGAGGCAAGGCAGGCCATTTGTATAAAAAGCCACTTAAAAAAGCTTGGATGGGCCCGCAAGTTGGGTGGGACAGGGTCTCAAGAATCACCAGGGTGGGGGTGAACAGTATGAGCTTTTGTGACAGCATGGATGGACCTAGAGCATGTTATGCTAAGTGAAATTAGCCAGTCAGAGAAAGACAAGGGCCATACAATTTTACTTATATTTGGAATCTAATGAAAGAAATAAACTAACTAACAAAAAAGAAACTGACTCATAGATCAGAGAACAAACTGATAGCTGTCAGAGGGGAGGGGGTTGGGAGCTAGGTGAAAAAGATGAAGGGAGGGTGGTAGACGTGGTGGAAGAGGGTAGAGAGGGAAATCATTGGTGATGGAAGGAGACTTGACTTGGGGTGGTGAACACAGAATACAATTTACAGATAATGTATTATAGAATTGTACACTTGAAACATATAATTTTATTAAACAATGTCACCCCAATAAATTCAATTAAATAAAATCAAAGAAGTAAAAGTAGAAAAACAAGGAAAAAAAAGAAAGAAGCTAAGCAAATGATATGTCAGATATTGAAAGTTACCACAGAAGAATGTAATAGTGGGTAATGGCATGCAGAGGACTGAGATGTAATGGATTTTGGTCGTGAATGACCCCTCTGAGGAAATATCTTCTTATGTCAGAGATGAACAAGGAAATATTTCTAGCACTGAAAAGATCTGTGGACACTACCCAGGCAAAAGAGACAACGTGGGTAAAGGCTCTCAGAAGGCAGTGTGTGTGACAAAAGCAAAGGACCAGGAGAGAAAGGCGTCTAGAGAGAGAGGGAGGGTGGAGGGAAACGGTGTCAGAGGAGGAGGGCCTGGATCCTTCAGGTTTTGTGCAGCATAGCAATTAGGAGGTTATTCGGATTCCAGTGGAAATCCACGGGGTTTTTTTTCACCATCATTTACATTATAAAAGCCATCATGATTATTACAAGGAGACTGTATCCATTCTGTTGTGAATGCTGAGTGCACACTTCAGATGTCATTAATAATGATGTTGCTAGAGATTTCACCTTTTTCGAATGCTACATAATGATTTCAAAATCCTCGCTGAACATTAGAGTCCTATTGTTCTTTTTTCTGCAACATCCCCAAAATGACTTTGTTGACAGATCAATGAAAACAGCCTTAATTAAGGCAGTGTGGGTCACATTTCACATCAAAGAGAGCTCATTTAAATTGGGATAAAAAATCACCAAAGTATAGAAAAGGCTCCTACAGAACTCCCGTTTATGTAGCACACCACACGGGTCACCCCGCAGAGGCAGCGAGGTCATTCCCAGTCTCCCAAGATGTCCCTTCAGAGCCTGAGCACTTCCGCGCAAAATGTGACCTGCCGGGTTATTTTTGTTGTTGTCTGTATCTGATTGAAATTCAGATGAAGAAACTGAAACTATGTGTTGTGGTTTTTTTTTCTGATTTCATTTGTTTCCTCACCGGAAAACTTCTGGGACGCACTTAGATGTTACCTTCTGTTCTCCTTGCAATGTGTCGTCAGGTGAGGTTATAATTGATGCTGACTCTCAAGCTGGCTGTGACTTATTGTCCACTGCAGAGTTTAGCTCAGAGCATCTGGCCATTTGTTATAAATTCATACAAAGTTTTACAAGTAGGTATCCTTGATGTCTCCTTACACTATTACCTTTAAATGCCTATAACAAGCACTGACAATTCTGGGTTATATGGAAATTTTCGCAGGCCTCTAGCTCATTCTTATTATTTTGAGCTCATAAGTAAACTATGTATTATATGTTCCATCAGTGATGTAAAAATAAATCATGTTCTATTTTTTCCCTCTATGAACAGAAGTATTTCTATATACTCTGTTTCAGGCTAAGTAAACGGCTTGTGAAAGTTGGGTAGGCATGGTTGCTTATTTTAAGGGGTATAAACATAGTGAGGAAGACAGCAATTTAATTAACAATTACATGTTACATGTGGGAACTAGGTGCTATGAGGGACTTCGACCCTCTTCTTCCTTGCTCACCTACACAGCAGTGAAATCTAAGTCACTGGAGGCTTCTCATCACGTGAAGCTTCAACAAGACTTTGAAGGATAAATAATCTTAATTATATGAAGGAGGAATATCTTCCATACTTGGGGAGGCAAGCAGGATTGGGGACCCAGAGTAAGCGTGGACATGGGAGGCAGAAGACTACTTCTGCTCACTGAGGGAAAAGGGAAGGAGGAAAGGTTATAGGTAAAGAGATTCAGTGTTGGTCTATTGGAGGAGCTGGGTGGCCACAGTCATCTCAGAGAACATGAGGTTCGATTATCTATGCAGACAGAGGGAGTTGAATTAGGGACTGGGGAGAAGAAAGACTGTTTGTATGGCCAACATGGGAAATAAGAGACCAGGCATTTAGACTGGAAAAGGCAAGTTCATAGTTTGTCAGAAAATGCCAAGGCCAGGGTCCTGGAAACTTTGATAGAAAAGTAGTTATACTTACGTTATCTACTATAATAATGATATTTTAGGATGAATCAACACTGGTGGCTGTTTGTATCACATGAATAAAATGGAATTAGTACAAAAAACTTGCATGGTTTAGAGATGCCAGCGATTCTGTGATTCAATGGTAACAACTTATGCACAATTTCTCCACATGAGATTTCACTCCACATATAACATCCACTCTGATTTATCCCTCCACTCAGCCTCCCCACCCCTCCCATTTCTAAAATGCTCAACCTACCTGATCATTAGCTCATTGTCCTAACACGGCTCCCCCTCCATTCCAGTTCTCTGTAGGAGTTAAGACTGTAAATGGTGATCTAATTTTCAAGGTAATAAACTCATTATAGGAGAGAAATTTTTACTTAATTTATTTTTCTTTTTTGTTTCCTCTGTAGAAAAATTCTCAACCAAGCCTTACATTAAACTATCATGTTGCCTTGTTTCCACACCTAAACAATCATGATTCCCTGGAAGTGGAGACTGGGCATCTGCGTTTTGGGGAAATTCTCCTGATAATTTTAATGCACAGCTCTATCAACCAAGTATTAGACCCGAGATGTCACTCAGAGAAAAGAAGTGTGTTTCAGAAGCTTTTGCACATAAGAATAAAACTAGCCGATTTGATAATACTCAAACTGCAAAAGTACAAACAGGACAATTTTTCCTCCTCTTGCAATGGAAGGGTCAATGTCCTTGAAATCACGAAGGATGTTTTAGAGCTAGGTATTATCAACAATGGTGCAATTTAAATAAAGCTTTTTTGCTGGAACATTCAAACATGTCGTCAATCAGACCATTACATGCTTCTAATTTATTAAATAAAAAAAAAGTAAGGGTTCTAGTGAACTGTAATCTTCTCATGCCATTTTTTAAAAGGAATAAAAGGCAACAACAACAACAAAAAGCAATTACACTGAAACAATGCTCTGACCTCAATAATCACACACTGAAAATACTTCTTATCTGGAAAAGCCATTAGGAGAAGCTGAACAAGGTAAAAACAGCTTTTGTGTGTTTGGATAATAGTAACTCAGCAGGACCACAAAAGTAAAGCACCAGTAAATCTGTAGTTCTTCCTTCTTCACAGAGTAACACTTTGACTCCTGATTTCAAAACTTTCTGTTCTCAGCCCAGAATACAATACTATAGCCATCCATCCAGCTTTTACATCATTGCACTTTTCACTGGAATATGGTGGACACCATATGAAGTCATTAAAATATACCAAGGTATATTCCATTTAGAAAAATAACTAATTTTGTTACTGATGATTTCTAATATGGCAAGGGTTGGAGGAGGCATTTGAAAGAAAGACAAGAGCAAAATGGCTTTAGCTTATGCCTTATCAACTTCAGGCCTCAGGCTGTCTTCTCCCCACCCGTCCCCCATAGGAATAGCTTCCCTGCTACTAATCTCATGATAACACAACATTCATGCAGTCCTTTCTTTTCTGGAAAATGGTAGTTCTGGAAGTTTTCTCTTTCCATGTCTTTCTTTCTCTCTCATAATAAAGCTTTTTCTTTAGCTAGCTAACATCATGAAAAAATACAATCAATTAAAATAAGTTAAAATTCTTGGAAAAAGTCATAAAATAACATTAAACATAATTTAGGAAATAAAAAGGAACATTTTGTATAAATTCACCATGCTGATAAAGCATGCATCATCATTTTGTGTTTTTTTGTTTTTCTCTTTGTATCATAGTCACGAATAATTTTATATACGTTTTCAATTGTGTCTCCTTTCCTAACAGCCTTTACCTGTTTCTCTCCCCATAATCCTAATTAATACAGCTGGTTAATGGTGGGAAATAAAACTGTAATCTAAAGTTCAGTTTGACTCCTAACCTGCCATCTCCCACCCCTTCCCCCTACATTTTTTTTGGAATCACAACAAAAATTGAAAGACTCTTTAGAAGTTTGACCTGAGGACATGCGACTAATCATTTCCCTGTCTTGAACAATTATATTTTCTCTTGGGAAAATTTGTCCTAATCCCCAAATCTGTAAATCCAAGAGGGACACACACAGATCATGGAGGGACACTGACTGCACTGTCTCTACTATTAAGTACAGGACACTCTGCTGAGAAATGGAGCGACAGATGGGGCAGTTCCCCACGGTCTGGGGGGTGGAATGGATGTGACAGTACAGTCACCCTATACTAATGACATCATCCGATGAATGCCCTTCTGGATCCCTCTAGTACTCAAGGTCCATCCATAAAAGAGAGCCCAGGCAATTCTATAGGATAATTCAATATGCCAAACCAGATACAGAGGTATTGGAAAAGCTAAACACTGAGGAAGGTGAGTCTACCCAAAGAGACACAAGTATAGAAAGTACACTCAGGTCTATAACTACAAAGACAAAGAAAGAATATTTCTGCCAGAAACTAAGTGCTAGAACCATCATGCAAGAGCTGAAAAGAGAAAGAGGGACCACACAGTAGGTACTAGAATGATAAAAGAGAAAAGAGATACTGGCCAAGTCAGCACCAAAGCAGGGGAGAGAGAATGAGTAACACAGGCTTCTCCTATTCTCTTCCTCTGGATCTCCTGTCAGTGCCTGTTAGTTGAAAATAACAGAAAAGGAACCACTGGGTCAGTGAACAGAAAGGGGAAGGAGTTTGAGAGCAAATGGACAAGTGATTGAACCAACTTCAAACACACTTGTGAGTTGATTCTAAAAATAGTGTATTTAAATAAAATCAAATACATATTATCTTTTTCAATAATATCCAAAGGTATATATTGCTTACTGGTTCCAATAATTATCACCATGGTCATTCTAACTCTACCACTAGTATTTTTCAGAGTTGGCTGGTGTACGAATTCTCTTTGACTAGCCATGGTCATAACAGCAATGGGGCCATCAAAAGGTTTATTCACATAGCCATATATGTCTTGACACTTTAAAACCTACTGCAGAGGACATCTATGTTAAAGCTCCCTTATGTGTTCCCTAGAGAGTTCACATCTTTCACCAACCTTTATATCATATTAAATGTAATATGAATAACATTTAATTTTTACATTATTATATGCAACTGTATTTACCAATTTGCCACTTCAATTAAAGTTTTGTTTGCTATCATGTTCATTCATTCTTCACGAAAATTTTCTTCCCATTAATAAGCTCTTTGTGGATAGAAAAAATAGGTAATATGTCCATTAGTGGTAGTTTCCACACAAGTAATCTTTTTTCTTTTTTTTCCCACAACTTACATTTCAGTCTTTTATCTATTTCAAGTTTATTCTTGTGTATCATGTAAGTTGGTGGTTTAGTTTCATTTTTTTGTATGTACCTGTCCAATTTTCCCAACACCATTTCTTGAAAAAACTGCCTTCACTCCATTGTATGCTCTTGCCTCCTTGTCAAATATTAATTGAGTATAAAGGTGTGAGTTTATTTCTGGCTCTCTGTTCTGTTCCATTGATCTAGATGCCTGCTCTTATGTCAGTACCAGCCTGTGTGGATTACAATGGCTTTGTAGTATTGTTTGATATCAAATATTGTTATCCCTCCTACTCTATTCTTTCTCAAGATTGCCAAGGCTATTTGTGGTCCCTTGTTGTTCCATATAAATTTTTGGAATATTTATTCTAGATCTGAGAAATATGACATTGGTATTGTAATAGGAATTGCATTGAATCTATATATTGCTTTGTGTAGTATGGATATTTTAATTATGTTAATTCTTTCAATACAAGAACACAGCATATACTTCCACCTATTTGTATATTCCTCAGTATCTTTCCTCAGCGTCCTATAGTTTTCTGAGTATGGGTATTTTACCTCCTTGGTTAAATTTATTTCTAGGCACCTTATATTTTTTGTTGCGGTAGTAAATGGGGTTGTTTTCTTAATTTCTTTCTCTGATAGTTCATTATCTGTATATAAAAATGTTACCAATTTCTGAATATTAATTTTGTATCCTGATTCTTTGACATATTCACTTCTTAGATCTAGTAGTTTTCTTGATGGAGTCTTTAGGATTTTCTATGCACATGTCATCTGTGAATAATGACAGTTTTACTGCCTTCTTTCCAATTTGGATGTCTTTTATTTATTTTTCTTGTCTGATTGCTCTGACTAGGACTCCCAGTACAATGCTGAATAAGAGCAGTAAAAGCAAACATCCCTGTCTTGTTCCTGATCTTAAAGGGAACACTTGTAGTTTTTGCCCATTGAGTATGATGTTGGCTGTGGGTTTGTCATATATGACCTTTGTGATGTTGAGGTATGATCCCTCTGTTCCCAATTTTCTGAGAGTTTTTATCATAAGTGGGTGCTGTATTTTATCAAATGTTTTATGCATCTATTGATATGATCATGTGATTTTTATCTTTTGTTTACATGATAGATCACATTTATTGATTTGTGAATATTGTACAAACCTTGCATCAACAGAATAAATCCAATGTGATCATGGTGTATGATCTTTTTAATCTATTGCTGGATCCAGTTTAATAGTATTTCTTGAGGAATTTTACATCTATGTTCAACATGGATATCGCCTATACTTTTTTTCTTTGTAGTGTCTTTTATCTGGTTTGGGAATTTTTTTAGATATATTTTATTGATTATGCTATTACAGGTTGTCCCATTTTCTCTCCTTTATTCCCTTCTGCCCTGCACCCCCCTCCCACTTGCCTTCCCACCCTTAGTTCATGTCCATGGGTCGTACATATAAAATGTACATAATATATAATATAAAAAAATAAGTAACATGTCCATTAGCTGTAATTTCCACACAAGTAATCTTTTTTCTTTTTATCCACTGATTGTATAATAAACTTCATTGCATTTCACTTAAGTTCAGAATATATACTATTTGAAGATTTTTCTTTCCAAATTTTGTTTCAAGGTTACAAATTAATTTCGTAATCAAAATTAATTGTTATGAATTGGTGGCATAGCAATTCTCATCAACACCTGTTAATTAAGAAATTAAAACACTGGTAAGTTGTTCTGTCAAAAAATAAAATTCTTAAATATAATTTTTACTTTGTTTTAAGTACTGTCAACATCAAGTTTATTTTATGAAATAGAAATATGCTGTCTTTCCAATACTTCAGAAGCAATCTGGTCAAAAGCAGGAAGTCCAGAGCAATACGAATTGTATTTGAACCTCAACCAGCTTCTTAACTCATTGCATCACCTTGTCATGTCCCTTAACTTCCCTTGGCCTCAGCTTCCTCATCTACAAAATGCACATGGTGATAACAGCACCTTTCTCGCAGGGTTGTCAGTAAGAACAAATGCATCAATTTATATTAAGCACATATAGGGGTGCCTGGCACATGACATACATTCAATGATGTTATTTGCTATCATTAAACTGTACAAGAATGTGAAACCAGGACCTACATCATCTTCAATAGCAAAAGATAAGAAAGCCTTCATAGCAAGCTGTCCTTTCCCAGTGCATGCCAAGGGCTATATCACCCATCCTCGGGACTCTCACAATCCATGTGGGACTAATGGGATAGGTTAAGTTATCCTCTTCTGTGACCTGCCAGCTAGCTTTGGTTTAGTTATGCTAGAGAGTCTTGAGGATTTGGGGGGAGGTTTAATTGATTCTTTGTCTGATGGAACTGGAGCAGAGAGAAAAGTGCTTTATTTCATCTGTCTTAGTAGGAAAGACATGGAAGACATGTGGAATAAATGTGAAACTGAAGTGTCAATTGGCCATTCAGCCCCTGCAATAAAATACTATGTCCTGAGTGACAGAGGAGACTAAAACGGGACAACATTGTGTCCATAGTTACAACACTGTATTGTGCACTTAAAAAATGATAAGAGTGTGCATCTCATTTTAAGTGTTCTTATCAGAATGCAGTCCTTCCTTGAATTAAACAGATACTGTGGGGTTTTGCATCCTAAAGAGGCAGTCTCTCAGCTTCATTCCAGGGTAATATGATTTTATGTGAGATAGCCTCACTATATGGTCTTTTACTAAACAATCTAGAGTCTGCTGCTTTTGAATTAAATCAAATCAAAGTTCCTATATAATTAATTGGTTTATATCATACCTAGTAATTTTCCCAATGCTTTTTTAGTAAACTGATAAGGACTAACCATATATTCTAGACGTGGATTAATCTAGCCAATTTTAGATAGCCACTACTATATCATTTAACATAAGCAAACGTTATGTTTTAACAATAGGATTTCTTAATTTAACAATATGAATCTTAGAATTTTAATGACAATTAGTTATGTTCCAAAAGACACATTTTAAGAGAGGGGGGAAAAGGTTAAAAAAAGAGAAAAAAAAGAAAAATGACTGCAAAAGAAGGTTTTGAAGGGAATGAGGTCAGGAGAAAAGCATTCACTCCTAAAACCTGTGGCCTTTCCAAGCAGAAAGGTGTTTTAAAATACTTCATTAATGAGAACAGTAGCTTGGCCCAAAATCCACTTCAAAAGTTTTAGGGTACAATTAGACACTTCTGTGCCCGGTTGCATCACTTGCCTTTAAGAAAATGTCATGGACTTTTAATTAGGAGGTACTCTAACACTATATCTTTAACAAGGTAGAATTATGACCTATTTTTTTCTTTAACTATTCTTGGCATCTCATCATTAAAAACAAATTGCTTTATTTTATCATACTTAGAGCAAAAAGGAATTGAAGCCTTACTTTTGGGGTAAAACTTTGAGGCTGAGCTCCTGTCACTTTTATTTGAAATGACTATGAGGCCCTTTTTAAACATCATAGCAGAGAATGGCTTCAGATCTGGCTAAACTTCCAAACTTTCCTTTCTTTTACAGTTTAATTGAATTTCGGTCAGTCTAGTTTCTTTGGAAAGGCTGATTTTAATTGCCACCGCTGAACAATGTCAACTATAGTAAAACCTCATAGATTTTCAACTGCTCATGGAAACTTAATTAGGGAAAAGTTTCAAATATTGTAAAAAATATCTTTTTTCTTTAGAATTACTATTGCAAATGACACCATAGCAAATTATGGGTCAACTATAAGATCCCCTCCCACATACATTATTGGGTTTCTGGTCTTATTCCTTGCTGGGTTGCGTGCAGACTGCTGGAACTGACATAAAATTAAAAGGAGAATCTTCCATTCTTTGTAGAAAAGCTGAAGACTATGATGTTTGAAAAGCCTTCCCACCACAATAGAGGTAGGATTTGGATAAACTAGAACATGTGATTAGGAAAGCATTTCGGGGATTTTCAAAAGGGAATGGAAATCTTCCTGGACCAAGAGTGAAATGAAATATGCTTGATAGCATTGTCAGAATATGGAGTAAAAAACCGGGATGGACATGGTTTCAAAAAAATTCCAGATAGTTTTAAATAAATGAAAGTTTATATTTTTTAATAGTAACTTGAAGGCAAGGCTGCTAAAGTGATTTTTAGAAGAAATAATATTGGTCTTATTTTAAGACATATATATTTGTAAATAGCATTATTTACTTAAAATGCCTCCCTTGACGTAGCTTTTCACCTAAGTAGCTAAAGCTAAGCCCCTAGATTTGTATTCTCTGTTTGAAAGGATGACTGTAAGATGTGAGCACAGAAATTACCGTATTTTTCAGACTATAAGATGTACACCCCATATTTGGGAGGAAATAGTCTGAATGTAGCTTACCTGGCTTGCTGGGATGGGGCAGCAGTGGTGGAGTGGGTTTTTTTTCCCTATTTTCCTCCTATAAAACCTAGGTGTGTCTTATTGTCTCTTGTGTCTTATAGTCTGATAAATACGGTAGGCTTGTCACAGCAGGCATGTTTCAGAGGATTTCAAACTTATGTGTACATCAAGATCGTTTGAAGAGACTTTTCATAAACTGGGAGGGCACATCTTAGATCAATAGATTGGGATTTCCAAAATTAGTTCAGGACTGGTACCAGGGCACTTATTGCACTTTAAAAAAAATTTTTTTTCAGGTGACTTTGATGTACAACTCTTTTTAAAAAAATTTTATTATTGTTCAAGTACAGTTGCTGCCTTTTTCCCCACCGCTGCCCCCCGACCCCAGCCATCCCCACCTCCCTCCCCTGATTCAACCCACCCCTTGGTTTTGTCCCTGTGTCCTTTATAGTTGTTCCTGAAAACCCTTCCCCTTTTCCCCCCATTATCCCCTCCCATCTCCCCTCTGGATACTGTCAGTTTTTTCTTAATTTCAATGTCTCTGGTTATGTTTTGCTTGCTTGTTTGTTTTGTTGATTAGTTTCCACTTAGAGGTGATATCATATGGTATCTGTCGTTCACCGTCTGGCTTATTTCACTTAGCATAATGCTCTCCAGTTACATCCATGCTGTTGCAAAGGGTAGGAGCTCCTTCTTTCTCTCTGCTGCATGGTATTTCATCGTGTAATTGTGCCATGGTTTTTTGATCCATTCATTTACTGATGGGCACTTAGGTTGTTCCAGCACTTGGCTATTGTAAATTGTGCTGCTATGAACATTGGGGTGCATAGGTTCTTTTGGATTGGTGTTTCAGGGTCCTTAGGGTATAATCCCAGTAGTGGAACTGCAAGGTCTAAAGGCAGTTCCATTTCTAGTTTTCTGAGGAAATTCCATACTGTTTTCCACAGAGGCTGCACCAGCCTGCATTCCTATCAACAATGTACTAGGGTTCCCCTTTCTCCACAACCTTGCCAGCACTTGTTGTTTGTTGATTTGTTTATGATGCCCATTCTGACTAGTGTGAAGTGGTATCTCATTGTGGTTTTAATTTGTGATACACAAGTATTTTTGTCAACAGTTTTTATCCTATGATTGAGAGTCATGCTTACTTAATGTGCTTACTTTAGGTACCACAACTTTTAAGTCAGCCTATTCTAAATATTAATATTTAATAATATTTCTCTGGTTTATAGAGTTATCTATGTTTATATTAATTGAGAATGACTTGGAGAACATCACAGAATGAACTACATATATTTATTAAGCCTTTAGTTTGAAGATAATGCCAAAATAACATAATCTGTGTTTCTGGAACTCCTAAGCTAGAGCTAGAACTGTCAAGGCAAATGTGACTGCCTATTTTGGGGTCACATAGGTTCTGCTCCATTTACTGCTCTGAAGGAATGTCCCATGTCCCATCACATCTACTTTGAGATGATTTCTTTCTTTCCTAAGTGCTTTTATACCAACTATAGATAAATTATAAGGCTTTCCATATGTAGTAACTAAAATTTAATACTTGCTGCACATTCTTCCCTGATCCCAATTTTATACTGTAATTTGCTTTATACTTAATTGCTAATGACAGCCTGGAACCTACTTATAGAACTTGATTCCCAAAAACATATAGTGAAACTGACAAATCCTTTGTTGGCTACTATACCCACTGCTCAGCACTTACTAGAGGTTCAATAAATGTTCATTAAAAACAACCAAACTCTATTTTTTCCAAAAGTGTTGCTCAGATTTGAGATATTTTGAATATGTATTCAGATCTTTTACCTTCAGTAAAAGCTGAAATTACAACTTTTATCACTGCCATATATTCCTGAAATTTGTCTGCTTTTAATTGGCCCTGTAATAATGGAAATGGTTTTAATAAACACCCAGTGTTTAATGAAGGTCAAAGAGTTTCTAAGTTGAAAAAAGATTTGGAGATATTTCATATGTTTCCCCCAAATATCTCAAACCATTGGGTCCATCGTCCTTTCTTGGCAACAGAATCAGACATTTCTCCTAGCTGCAGTCGCCTAAGCATTTGATGCTACACATCCAGCTTCACGCGAGCGACAGTTTCTGTAAGCTAATGGTAAGCTAGGATAAGGTGGCTCTGGCAACACTGTGCAAAGTTCATGATGCCTGCAATGAACTTATAGTGCCAGATACCAGGAGAAGAATTATTGATATTGAGATTAAAAAAGAAAAATGGAACCCTGCCTTGAAAGGGTGGCAGATATAGTGAGTCAGATGCAATGTAAACAAATCAAGCATACAGCATCTGATAAGTGCCGGGCACTGCTAAAGTAGCACAAAATGGTATTGTGTTGAAATTCTTATGAACAATGTTAAAATCAGATTTTTACCACAGGTTTCTTTCTTGATAAATGATTAGGCATGCTGAAAATTGATTCTTCCCTGATGAAATGTCATAAAAGAGGCAAGAAGAATCCTATAACTTTTAACTTAACACTTCATTGAATTCTTTGGGTGGGGAGGAGAATCTGCTGTATTTCTCTCAATGTGTTTGGATTAGGGAGATCTGATTCTCTGGTAAGAGCAATAGTAGCAAAAGAGAAAAGCAAGGTTTACATCATCAGTTACTCTTGCATACATAATGGCAAAGGGGACTTCATGATTTGAGCCAATCAGCAGCTGCACAGTTGCAAAGAAGTACAATAACAACATTTAATGTTCCTAAATTGCCTATGTTGTGCTTGGCACTCCACTAAGTGTGCCCACATAGCAACTTACTTTCTCTTTCTTCTGTCTCTCAACAAATATTTATTAAGTGTTTATTAGATACATCATAGGGCATATATTGTGCATAGGGCAGTAGCGTTAGTCTCACAATTCTCCATACATGTTTTTGAATTAATTAATTAATTAATAAAGTTTGTATGCATTTTAATTACACACTGTACATACATTAGTCATTACTATTTGCCTAGACCTATATATGCTATGTTAAAAACAAATACAATACATATTATGGCCATGCCCTAGATAGGCAGAAAAATAAAAATGTACATGACAACTGAGTCACCTAAATCATTGTCTTTGCTCTTGGTCTAAATTAGCCTTTAAAATATAACATTTTATAGGTAAATGTGATACCTCCTCCCACAACCATATCAAAATTACAATTAAATTACAGAACAATCATCATTCAGAACCGCCCGAAATTTGGCAGAATGGAAGTTCTACAACTAGGGAGTTAAAGAAGCAGCATAGAGACTGGTGGGAGGGGCTGAGATGTGGACTGAGTTTGTCCCACACCTACATGTGGTAGATAAAAATCAAGAGGGATATCTTGGCTATGGAGGTCCCCCCTAAGGAGTGAGGGGTCCCAGCCCCACACCACACCCCCAAGTCCAGGGTTCCAGTGCTGGAAAGAGAAGTCCCCACTACTTCTGAGTATAAAACCAGGGGCATTGAGGCTGAGAGGGACTGAGGCTTCTAAAGTCACAGGTGTTTTTTTCTTAAAAGGCCCCCACACAAACTAACTTGGACTCATTCCATCTGAGCTCCAGCACAAGGGCAGAGCTTGAAAAGTACTAGAGACATGTGTGAAACACTGAATTGTCTGGCGTCAGAATGAGGCTCGGGGTCAGCTTTCTCCCAGACAGGAGCACTGGCAGAGGCCACTGTTCCTTTAATGAGCCCTCCAACCCACAGAGCATGCAGGCAGGCAATACATCCAAGATTCATCAACCTAGCTTCCATGTTTGTCCCACCCTGGTGATTCTCTGAAACATAGGCCCACCCAAGCTATTTCCAGTGGCTTTTCCATATGAGTGGTCTCTCTGGGCTCAGGCTTCAGATTTTCCTAAAATCTCTCATAAAAGCAGCATCTGGCCTCAGTGTGCCCTGTATCCCTCATTAAGCGGCCCTAGGCTTTGCCCTAAGAGCAGCCTGCTTTGTTTCCAACTTGGCCTTGCATGGCACTTCCAAGCTGAGCACAAGTAGCAGTCATATGCAGACTGCTTTGTAGCTCATGCCAGGTGGCCCCGGGTAGAACACAGGTGGTGCCTGACTTCGGCCTAAACCTACAGGGAGACTCTAGAGCCAGCACATCCAGTAGACAGCTTTAGATTACTTAGAAAGCATCACCACCCAACAACTCACCCAAGCAACACATTCAAGAGGTAGACACAGCAGGCATCAGAGCTTTGCTGAAGTAAGTCCTGCTCTGTGGGGTAGGACCCTGCACAGCTGGTTGGTAGTTGGTGGTCATAGCCAGTCCATGCAGCTGATCAACCTGGGGATAATTCCCTCCCATTGGCATGCTAACAGAAATTGAGGCTCAACTACAATAGGAGGGTGTACACAGAACCCCCAGTGGTGGCACACACTGAGTGCCCAGCTTAGGTGATCGGGGAGGATGTGCCACTAGAATCTACAAAACACCCACTATATTAGACTATTCTACCAAGCCTGGGAGACAAGGCAGAAACATAGTATCTACCTGATACACAGAAACAAACACAGAGAGGCTACCAAAATGAGAAGACGAAAAACATGTCCCAAATGAAGGATCAGAAGAAAACTTCAGAAAAAGAACTAAACAAAACGGAGGCAAACAACCTACTAGATGCAGAGTTCAAACCAAGGGTTACAAAATGCTCAATGAATTCAGCATAAAAAAATAGCCAGAAAAGACAGCTAACCTAAAATAAAGAATAATTTACAGGGAATCAACCGTAGAAGAGATGAAGTCAAGAAATCAACTCAGAGATTTGAAATATAAGGAAGCAAAAACACTTAATCAGAACAGACAAAAAAATCCAAAAAAATGAGGATAGTGTAATGGGCCTGTGAGACATTATCAACCATGCCAACATTTACATGATGAAGGTGCCAGAAGGAGAAAAGAGAGCAAGAAATCAAAAAACTTATTGTCACAATAATGACAGAAAACTTCCTTAACCTGGTGAAGGAAACAGACATGTAAGTCCAGGAAGCACAGAGAGTCCCAAAGAAGGTGAATTCAAAGAAGCCCACAAGAAGATAAATTATAATTAAAATAAAAAAGTTAAAGTCAAAAAGAGAATCTTAAAAGCAGCAATTGAAAAGAAGTTAGGTACCTACAAGGGAGCTTCCATAATACCAACAGCCAAAGTTCTCAACTTAAACTTTGCAGGCCAAAGGAGAATGGAAAGAAACACTCAAAGTGATGAAGAACAAAGGCCTACAACCAAGATTAGTCTACCCAGCAAAGCTGTCACTTAGAATCAATGGGCATACAAAGAGCTTCCCAGACAAGAAAGAAGCTAAAGGAGTTAATCACCAACAAGTCAGTATTGTATGAAATGTTAAAGAAGTTAAATGTTACTTTAAGAAGAGGAAGCCCTGGCTAGTGTAGCTCAGTGGATTCAGTGTGGGCCTGTAAACCAAAAAGTTGCAGGTTTGATTCCCAGTCGGGGCACATGCCTGGGTTGTGGACTATGTCCCCAGTAAGAGGTTCGTGAGAGGCAACCACACATTGATGTTTCTCTCCCTCTCTTTCGCCTTCCCCTCTCTCTAAAAAATAAATAAATAAAATATTTTTAGAAGAAGAAAATAAAGATAAAAATATGACCAATAAATAGTAAAAATATATATTTATCAATAATAGAATTTAAAAAGACAAAATAAATGAACAAGCAGAACAGAAACAGATACATAGATACAGAAAACATTTTGCTGCCAGATGGAAGAGGGTTGGAGTTTTGATGAAAAAGGTGAGGGGATTAAGAAGTACAAATTGGTTGTTACAGAACAGTCACAAGATGTAAAGTACAGCATAGGGGATATAGTCAATAATATTGTAATAACTATGTATGGTGTTAGATGGGTGCAGAGTTATCAGAATGATCACTTAATAAGTTATATAATGTCTAATCACAGGGTGTACACATGAAACTAATATAATAATATATGTCAACTATAACTGGAAAATTCAAAATGATTTTAAATAAAATAAAATAGTAAAAATAATACAGGTAGATAAGTGCTTTGTAAGAAAAACTAGAATTGAAAAATCAGAATAATTGTTTTCCATTTGGGATAAATTTTAGGAAAGCAGGTTCAAGAGATGAAAAATGTTTGGATCCAGAAAATCCTCAGAGTGGAACAGAAAGCAATAGTATTTTTAACTGCTTGAATGCTAGCCACAGTCACTCCTTCTAATTTCTGTCTTTATTTCCTCTGGCCTTGTGTGGTATGTAAACTAGGTAGGACTCCCCTACAGATGCGTGTTCTCTGCTTCTCAGACAGCCGACTCACGACCTCATGTTACAAGTAAAGGAAGGAACACACCTTCCTCTTTGTCTTACTTCCATGAAAGACACTCATAAAATTAAGTAATGCAAATTTTAATAATGCATATTTTAATCACGCCTTACACAGTCACAATATGTATGCTTTAGCAATTTATTCATTTATTTCTTCAAGTGTATTTTTTGAATAGTACCTATTAATGCCAAAATTATAGACAAGGGTGACTATATAGCCATTTTTCAGACACATAATCAGAAATAATATTACACAGATGCTTTACCCAGGAAATTTCATTTCTTTTTGAATAAATCTAGAATTACAGTAAATATATATATATGTATATTTGCTTCCTCTAAGATCTGAGCTAAATCCTCAACTCAACAGCCAATATTTCTTTCTCTCTGCTCCATTTTGTGTTTTTAATGTGTTGCCTTATACTGCTGTATAGAAAGGTAATGAATGTTTCCTCCATTGACAGTTATTCCCAACCATATCTGGGGACAAGCTGAGACTGGGTTAATAGCTCTGCCAGCTGATTTTATACTTCTCAGTGCTACTTGTTTTTAATACCGCCTGTCTTCCTAGAGTAATACCTGCATTGCTTTTCATGACTCCAACCCCAGTTTTACGAGTATTAGCAACAATCTGCTTCAAGAATTCGATGTACAACCTCTAAGAAACAAAAGGAAAGAACACTGTGCTTTTATGAATTTCCAAATTCCCATAGCTCACACTGAATGTTTACTTTATTTTAATATCACTGTTAATGTGTTCTGTCGAGTGAAATAAATTTAACACTAATGAGCATATTTTGAAAGTTTAAAAACATACTTTAATTAATGATTCAATGTAGTCGCTACAAAAATGACTCTAAGAGGCCAAGGGTTCATTTAGCAGGAGGGAAACCATGAGGAGACAATGGAGCAAAAAATAAATAGGTAAATGCAATTATGATTTTTACATTAGCAATTAATCAAGGAATCTTGTTTCTTTTGAACCTCACAAAGACAGAGATGTAAAATGACAAAGTTAGGTCAAATTAATTATAAACATGCTCCAGACTAATTATTAAGTGAATTCAACAGTTGTGTTGGCATGTATATATACATTCCATTCTAATCTCTGCTTCTCTCTTGTTTTACAATATTTTAAATAAATATCATATACTCTGATTTGGCAACTAATTTTCACAATTAAATTTATAAATAATGTTACCCAGCAATAATTGCCATTTAAAATATAATAATTATTTTACAACAAAAATTGTGTGAAGGGACATTTTTTTTAGGTATGGTGTACTTTTGAGTCCTTGTCTCATTTAGATGCCTACATTATTAATTTTTTTACAAATTGAGAACTATTTTTTGTATTATTACCAGTATTTAAATAGTATTTGTCAATTTTATATAGAAATGTTTCAGGCAAAATAAGATATGTAGTTCATAGAATTATTTCTATTAAATCTAACATTAACTTAGTTTCTAAATAGTAATTGTTTATAAATTCTTACAGCATAATGCAAGCCTGGGCAAAGAGAAAATCTGATGGATCAAAATGAAAGATTCCACTTTTTCCCACATTCCATAACAGACCTAAGGTTTTAAAATTAAATGTTTTGGGATGACATTGGTTAATAAGATTGCATAGGTTTTAAGTATATATTTCTATGATGTATGGTGTGTGTATTACATTATGTGCTTATCACCCAAAGTCAAATCACCTTTTATCACCATATTTTTGGCTCCCTTTACCCTTTACTCCTCCCAACCCCCCTTTTCTCTGGTAATAATAGTGGATTTTACCCCAATCCATGATCTTCCTATAAAACTTTGGTTTTTTCCACATAATAATTTTATATTTTTATTGTCATATAATGTCTATACACTTTAATTCAACTTCCTGACCTCCTCTCTTTAACCTATTTTAATTTTTTTGTACCATCTTGAGAGAGAAGAGTTAACTTGTCTAGATTGCAGACTGGTCACTCAGAAAAGGAGGAGGTATTCTGAAAAACTCGGTGGAAACTGGGTGGAGACCAGTAAATAGGGCGTCCAAAGCTGGACAACCCAAAGCTGATACTCACTTTACCTGATCATCAGAGGAGGACAGAGGAGGGTCTGATGCTTTTTTTATTTTAATTTTTATTGTTATTCAATTACAGTTGTATGCCTTTTCTCTCTAATGCTTTTTTAACCATGCGTGTGTATGTGGGGAATATTGCTGCCAGCTTTTTTACATTATACAGCTATCAACTCAAGGTTTGAACTCCAGCCCACTGATCAGCCCAGGGAAAAACATGGTGTTACTCGTCACCATTAAAGTTGAGTCAGCAGAATTAGGCTGGAGCCAAGTTTCTGCCAAAATGTATTTCTCTTGTTCTCTGCCCTTATTGACATCAGGAGAAAAACTAGTGCTTCTTTAATGCCAAGGGTCAGACTTCTTCACTCAAAACTTGATGTCCATTCTTGCTGGATACCTAGGAGTTACCTTAGAATGAATGTGCATCAGAGATGAACATGTCTGCACTATTCCTATGCCATGCCTCTACTCCCAATGAACCAGGGGGATTAGTAGGTATGCTCTTTGACTATTAAACCCCTTCCTCTTTTTAATGAAAACCTCCAATTATCCAGCAATGCCTCTGGGTTAGTTATCTCCATGTTTCCAAATCAAGTCATGGTTCCCTGGTCCTTAGATTACCTCTGCTGGTTGAGGGACTTGACGGCATGGGTCATGACCCCTCCCTCCTTGGAAGCCCCCTCTTTACTAGTCTCTGGAATGCCATACTCTTCTTTTTTTTTTCCTACCTTATTAGTGACTTCACCTTATTCTCTTTTGCTGGGTTGTACTTGATTTCATAAATTGTAAAATCAGCATGAGCTGGTATTTCATCCTTCTCTCTACTTCTCTGTCATTCCCCAGGTCACCTCACCCTGTTCTAAGACTTTGAATATCACCTGCAATCAATGAGTAAAAATTTTATGTTTTCAGCCAAAACCTGTTCTCTAAAACACATATTCAACTTTGTAAGACAGTCATAAGCAAATGAGTTCTAACATCCTTTGGTATTAAGTAAATCTTAACCCAGATTAATAATTAGTACTTCAAGTATAATAAATCCTAATTTGCCCAACCCTAATTTTACTTCTTCCCCAGTCTTTCCATCACCATTAAATGGTAATAACATTTCTCTTGACAATTAGACTAATCCACTTGGCAACCTCTCGATCCATCTCTTTTTCTAATATTGCTCATCCAAGCAGTAAGCAAATTGTTGACAATTCTCCTGAAATATATCCTGAATCCACCTTCTGCTCCCCATCATCATAGCCACTTCCACAACCCAAGGCACCATCATCACTTCCTACCCAGCTTTAATAATAGCTACCTAGTTATTTGCTATGCTTTCACACTCGCCCTGCCAGTGAATATTCTTCACACAGTGGCAGCAGAGCAAGGGTTTTGAGTACAGAATTGATGCCACCTTGCTGCCAAAGTGTAATTAGTCTCATGCGCTCCCTCAAATACTCCAAGTACAGGATTGCTCAGGGTTTCTGCCTGGGATGCTATTTTCTGAAATAGCTAAATGCCTGCTTTCTTATTTTCTCTAAATCTCTGCTCCTATATCATCTTGTTCCCATTTTAAAAACTTCTAATGTAAAATATCAAATCCCCCAGAATAATTTTTTATTCACTAGCCTTGTTGTATATTGCTTCACCACATTTAACAGCACTGGAAATATCCTATCTGGGGTTTGCCTTCCTCAGAAAAATATACACTACAGAAGAGGACAATTTTACTCTTGTCATTCTTCTAATTTTCCAATGCCTGTGTCCCTGTTTGGCAGCTTATAAAAGTTATTCCGTTTGGAGTTTTCAGTATCTTGCTGTAAATTTAGCCTCAAAACAAAAATTTTAATATAGTCATACCCTTTGCTTGCATTTAACATATACACTATGCTATCACATCATCAATTATTAATCTATAATTATAAATTATTTAATATTCATCAAATATACTTTTAACTCATATAATACACTGTGCTAAATACTGTTGGGGATACACATATAAGTAAAATACCATTGTTCTCTTAAAAAGCATATAAATTGTTAAGCATCATTGGAGATAAAAACACATAAAGAAAACATTCTAATGCCCTGGCTGGCGTAGCTCAGTGGACTGAGCACCAGCCTGCAAACCAAAGGGTCATCCACCCTTTCGATTCCCAGTCAGGGCACATGGCTATGTTGCAGGCCAGGTCTCCAGTAGGAAGTGCACGAGAGGCAACCACACATTGATGTTTCTCTCCTCTTTCTCCTGCCCTTCCCCTCTGTCTAAAAATAAATAAATAAAATCTTAAAAAAAATAGAAAGAAAACAGTCTAGAAAAGTTCCAAAGAGAGAAATGATTCCTAGACTGGCAAAGGAGAGGATACAAACCTTTGTCTCACAGCTGGCAATTGGATTGGGTCTAGCTATTATTTAAACGTAGAGAAGAATTAGCAATTTTATCACTTGCTTATTACAAAATTATTTTTTGGAAACTTAATATTTTAACTATTAGATATGTAATTTCCTCATCTATATAATGGAGGGTTTTGTGCATATTAATGAGAAAAATGTTCGTAGAGCACATAAGTTAGTGCCTGCCACATCAGTTCTCAATTATGATAAAGTAAGAAAAATATAGATTAAATGAGCAGCATAGATGATGCAGCCACAGAATGATAAGGCTTATCTTTTATATAGTTTTTTAAAAAAGAAATTTCTATTACTTTAATAAAAAATAACAAGGTATTATGAAAGAGTAAACAAAATAGTTTGTCATTTGTAATGCTCATTTTTGTACATGACAAACATACATATAGTTTTTCCCTGTTCTTCATAAGATTTCTAGTTAATTCAGGAAGAATTGCAGATTTAACAAATTTTTAAAAATAAAAACAATTTTCAATGTAATTTAAATTTTAGATCAACAAAAAATAATTTTCAATATAAATAAGTCCCAAATACTACTCGGGACATACATATACTAAAAAAACAACAATGAAACAAACAAAAAAAGTGTTTAACTGAACTTTAAATTTAACTGGTATGCCTGAATTTAACTTGGCAATTTAAATATAATCCTTGCTTTTATTTTTTAACTGAAACTGGGGCATGCTGATAAATGGGTTCATCAAACGTACATGCACACATGGACATTCACAGAGGCCTTGTGAACTTTGTTTTCCATTTCATCCATTGGTCTGGCTCTAAGGGCAGCTCTAATACAGTACCGGAAGGAATCTCAGAAGCAATCTTAAGAAATAAAATTAAGATCCATTTAACATAAACAGCAACACTTTCTACACTACGGCCTGTGGACTAACTCTCACCCATAACATTTTTGGTACTTCCCTCAAGCTAAAAATAGTGTTTTTTAATTTTATATTTTAATTTATAAATGTACAAAGACAACTTATATGCCTCACAAAGCTTACAATTTTATTTTCTGGCCTTTTATAAGAAAAGTCTGTCAACTCATGAATAGAGGAAGAAACCTATTTGTCAGTCTTTCATTCCTTATTGAGAGCCCACTGTCTTGCAGGAACCCCGTTAGGTGCCATTACAGAGCATACAGTGTAGTGTGAAAAAGAGGGAGAGAGAGAGAAAGACATTAAATTAAATAAGCATTGAAATAAATCCATGAATGCTCAAGTAAATCATGTTTGCAAGTACAGAGCATTATTCAAACAAATGGCTCTAAAGTTAGGTATTTTGACTTCTTTATGCTGTAAGCTAATAATTTAGCCCTGACAAGAACAGAAACATATTTTCTGATTTATTTTTTATATTGAGTAAGCTAACATTTTAAATAATTAATTTAAAATTTTACTTTGTGCATACCTTTTGCTTTTGTTCAGATTATTCATTTGTTCGGGGTTTTCAGAGATTCTAGCAAGACAGTGTACTTATTACATGTGTACTGACCATAGAATGATTCTCTTTATCTTCAAGGTCAACTTCTTTTATGTAAAACGCAGGTTTCAGCAGGGTACTTATTGAATAGTAAAACATGAATGGAAAAAACAGCCAGGCAGGCAGACCCATCAAATCTACTCTGCTTTTGAAACAGATAGTAAATATCATTTCACAGTAGACATCAGATCTGAAATCTGTCTTTACTCATATCTAACACATTATCCCATGCACTTCTTCAGTGTTTAATACTAAAAGTTAAAGATTTATCAATTATAGAACATTAATATTCCTGTTAAGGAACAATGTTTGTGCTTAAATCCCACTTAATACATACTTTTTCATGTCATTCATAAATATACCTTCCAGAGTCACTCCAGACAGACCTTTCAAATACTGATTTGATATATGCCCTGTACCAATTTGTTGTATTAATAAAGGAATATTTTCTTAAAATATATTATTTGTCATTAATATGCTTGCACAGTTGAGACAAATCTATTTTTTTAATTCTGAGGCAGTATGATTTCAATCTTTTTGAATTTGTTAAGACATTTTTGCACTGCTGGTGGGACTGCAGACTGATGCAGCCACTGTGGAAAACAGCACAGTTTCCTCAAAAAACGAAAAATGCACCTGCTATTTGACTCAACAATCCCACTGCTGGAAATGTATCCTAGGAATTCTGAAACACCAATCAGAAAGAATATATGCACCCTATATCCATAGCAGTGTTTCTTACAGTAGCCAAGAACTGGAAGTAGTCCAAGTGCCCATCAGTAGGTAAGCAGATTAAAAAGCTGTGGTACATTTACACAGTGGAATACTACATGGCTGTGAAAAAAGAAGGGACTCACCTTTGCAACAGCATGGATGGATCTGGAGAACATTATGCTAAGTGAAATAAGCCAGTCAGAGAAAGACCAATACCATATGATCTCACTCAAATCTGATGAACAAAATAAACTGACAAACAAAATAAAAACAGAGGCATGGATTCATGGAATAGGCTGAGAGTCCACAGAGGGGTGAGGGTGGGGAGACTGGAAGAGATTAGCCAAAGAACATATATACACATATGTGTAGGCCATGGACACAGACAGCAATGTGATGAAGGCGGGGGCTGGGTGAAATAGGGGACACCTGTTATAGCATCAAGAAAAATATTCTGAGGTGAATTGTCACATCAATATGATCAACTCCATTAACTTGTCTTTGGAAACAGTGATACAACTATAACAAGAAAAAAATCTTTAGAAGAAAATTAAATATGTACAAAGATGATAGATGAGAGATGGCTGAATGGATACAATAATGGATATAATAGTTTTGATAGAAAGATGATAGATAGATAGATAGTTGATAGATAGAAAAGGTGGAAAGATACATATAGATAAAAAGATCACATTGCTTGATAATTTTTTCAGTTTTATAGGATAAATAGTAGTTTGCCTTTGGGGTCAAAATCTTAGGACAAATTAATATCTTAAACTTAATACCTACAGGGAAAAAATGGGTTTGTGAAGTATTTGGGGTTTGGGTCTTGCTAAACATGTTTTATAAGGTTAAAACCTATCAATTTGCTCTCCCTTCTGCCAAATTTCTAATCTTTCTAGGGAGACTGGTTTTATAGCTGCTCCTTGAAAGAACTCATAACTGGACATCAGGGAGCCTCCTCACTCCCAGCTGCACTGTACCAGCAAAGTTAAAATATTGAAGTTACCCCTATAAAATTCAGAGGTGACATTTCTTTTTCTGTAATAATATAAATTCTGGAGAATCTTTGAGTCACAGTTGTACCTATGATTATTATTTTGATGTTTCTATTTATATTTATAACATAGTAATCTGGTCCTTTTATTTTCTATATCTTAAATTCTGAAATTTAAGTTTTTGTATCATAAATTTTCTATAGTTTGACTGCAAAATTTCAGCATTTTTACTCAGTAATAAAAAATATGTAGTTTGATGGCTTAACCATTCAGAACATTTTATTGTTCTTTTGTAAATCAAAATTTCAGAGGATAGTTCCTATTAATGAAACTTGCCTATTAACTATTTGAAATATTTATTCTTATATATAATACTATTTTCTAAGTAGCAAGAATGTGCCAGCTATACATACAATACATAATGCATCTGACAACGTATGAATCTCATACAGAATTGAGTCATGAGGCACCGGTCAGATAAAGGAGATACAAGTCCTTGTTATTTCCACCCCCCTCCATATTCTTTGATAGCCTACCCATCCCTGAAAATAGAAGAGCCCAGGAGGACTGATTTAACTCCTTGGAAAATACACTTTTCTCCTTACCTCACAAACCCAAGTCACTGTAATGATTTAAAGTAATCTGTTACTACTATTTAGATGAGGCCGCAGGTACAATATGTATCTACAAGTGTAAAACATGAAATCTTGGTTAGTTTCATAGTATTGAGGGTACAATTAAATAATGATCATCTTCAAATAAATGTGTGATTATAATAGATTTAAGAATTCATGCTTTATATGCTGTAATTTATTATTTTACAGATTTACAGGACCATTTGGAATTATCAGAACAGTGTTCTTACCCTTGTTGTTCATCAGAATCTCGTGGGTAGATTTTAATAAATACCCAGGCCAATTAATTAAGAATCTCTAGGGGTTGGCACATGGGCATCAGTATTTTTTTTAAAGTCCCCTAGTGGCACTAATCAGTCAGTACCCAGGGCTGGAAACTACAGCATTAGAGGGTGTGCATAGGGCTCAGTTTTCTGGGGTTCTCAACTGCAGTGGTATATAAATATGCTAAGATGGTTTTGTTGTTGTTTTGTTTATACTGTTGCAGGAGTTTTGCTTCCACCAAAGATTCAGAGATCTATAAAAAGCCTATTCCCAACCTAACAACAACAACAACATATCGTACAAGCTTCAAAAATAACTTTTCTTAAACCCAGATTGCTGAGGTTCCAAAGCCAAAACACAGTCTGAAATCTAAGAAGATCCCAACCCCTGCCCAATGAAAATGGTTTGCAAGCCCGGGCTAACTTACTGCAGAGCACCAGAGGAAGAGACATAGAATACCCTACTAGTAACTGAGAAGAATCCACCCCCCAATTTTAACGAACTTATGAATGCATGGACTTCTGTGAGCATGAGCCACAATGAAAGTACAGAATCTCCGGGTGCTGTAGACCCAGGGGGGTTTACACGCTTCAGGGCTTTTCTCCATGTACCTCCATCAAGTTCTCATGAATAAGATTGGGTACCAGGAAAATAAAACAGGAAACAATTATTGTTTATTTATTATATTTATTTGACTTTTTGCCAAGGGCAAAGTTATTTTATTTTTCTTTTTTGCTCAGTTTTCCAAACCCCCAGTCAGCTCCCTCCTCACAGCTGTACCCAATTCATATTCATGTACAAAATCTCCTGTACAGGATTAGGCTCCCTGAGAAGCAGCAGCAAATCCTGTTGCCCCAGGGCACAGATAAGAACCATTGTGACTGAGGGTAGAGCTAAAGAAAAACAGACCCTACCTCTGGGGCTGGTGCAGATTCTGAGTCCAGAAGATACACCAATCCCATTGGTGGTCTCCTCTCTTTGGAGGAGAGCAGGACAGTCTCCTTCAAAAGTACCAAAGAAACATAACTGAGTCTATCTGCCACAGTGAGGAGACATGGCCAAAGAAAGGGCCACTTCAGAGGCACAGGCATACAGTGTCGCCTAGCACTGAATCTGGCTCATAACAACAGAGATCTGGCCCTCTTCCCGTGTCCCTCCGCGCCAAAACCAAACTAAGCACCGTGCAACAAGCAATAGCAATCTACTGCTGGAAGAAGGTAAAGAGTATACCCAGAGGTGCAACCAGAACAAATACCAAAACACAAAACAAAAATAAAAATAAATAAAACTGCTAGACGCATTATATTCAAACTGCTTACAACCAAAAATAGTCAATCTTGGAGGCAGTCAGTTTAAAAAAAAAAGAAATGTAATCTACTAACTGAAGATCAAAGGCAAAAACTAGAGCAGACTTCTGCTCAGAAACTATGCAAACCAGAGGAAAAAAAACTGACATAAAGTACTGAAACAACAAAAATTAAACCAGGGTATTCAGAAAAATTTATTTATTTATTTGATTTATTTGATTTTTTGCCAAGAACAAAAGTTATCTTATTTTTCTTTTTCGCTCAATTTTCCAAACCCCCAGTCATCTCCCTCCCCACTGCTGTCAGTCTGCTCTTTATCTATGAGTTTTTCTCTGTTCTGCTTGTTCGTTCATTTTGTTCATTAGATTCTACATACAAGTGAAACTATGACTGTTACATTTACACAATGGAATACTACTTGGCCGTGAAAAAGAAGGAAATACTGCCATTTGCTACAGACAGCATGGATGGACCTGAAGGGCATTATGCTAGGTAAAATAAGTCAGTCAGAGAAAGACAAGTTCTATATGATTTCACTTATATGTAGAATTCAATGAAAAAAAAATTAATTAAATATCGTTAGAAAAGCCAGGGCTAAAAATAATCCACTAGCAGCACATCTATACTGTAAGACTGTTAAAGAAAATTCCTCAGACAGAAGTATATAATATCAAAGAGGAATTTGAAGTAAAGAAAACACTCTAGAAATGATCTCAGTAAAATAAATAGGAAAAATACTTTTATTTTTAATTACTCTAAATATAACTGGGTGTCCAAATAAAAAAAAAAAGCACTGCATCATAGATGTATTGCATATATAAAAGTAAAATATATGACAATGACATAAAAGAGGAGAGGGAGAAAATATAAGTATACCGCTCTCTATATTCCTGTGTACTGCATGAAGTTATTTAATATTGTTTGTAGATTGTTATAAAGAAATAAATATGAAACTAATGCTGTAGTTAAAATGGAACAAAAATATATCCAATCATTCTGAAAGCAGGTAGTAAATGAAGTTAGAATAAAGAACAGATGAAACAAAAACCCACCAGCAATCTGTTGGGTTTTAAACCAACCATCTCAATTATTAAATATTAATTATCTAAACACATAATTAAGAAAGAGATTGTTAGATTGGGTAAAAAAAGCAAGATCCAACCGTATTCTGTCCACATTTCACCAAAGCAACATTGGGACTGCCACTTTAATTATAAAAGTAAAAAAATAGGAAATAAAGTATATCTCAAAACACGTATCAACAAGAAAGATTTGAGTGGCTGTGTTACTAATATAGAAATACCATCAGAGATAATGAAAGTCATTCCAGAATTATAAAGAATTTCATCTATCTGGAAGATATAATAATCTTAAATATTTTTTCATCTAGTGGTAGAACTTCAGAATTCAGAGTGAAAAAATGGATAGAACTAAAGCAGGTTTTAAAAATTCACAAATTTGCTTGGAGTCTTCAACACTTCTCTTTCCAGTAATTGATAAAATAAGTAGACAGAAAATCAATACGAATAGAGAAGACCTGGAGAGCACTCTTTGTTCTTCAACCTATTAAGTTAACTTGTTTGACCTAATTGACATCTATAAAACAATTCACTGAACAACAGCAGAATCAATGTTATTTTCTGGTGTACATGGACCATACTGTAAGGAGGCAAGGGGTAATGTAAAAGCTCTGGAAGATGTCTTTTCATCTTTTAAGATGATTTGACATGATTTCATCATTTCATCTTTTATGCCTGACTACGAGACACTATATATATTATATAAAGAACATTTGCTCTCCTTGCTTGAGCTGTGACATTCATCTTCCTGCCCTTGGATATAAGCACCTTTGGTTCACAAGATTTTATACTCAGATCAAGACTTATGCCATTCACCCTGACTGGCCACATGCGCCAGTATTTATCTGGGCTCTCAACTCTATCCCATTGGTCTACATGTCTATTTTACACCAGTACCACACTGATTTGATTATTGTAGGTTTATAATAAGTTTGGAAATCTGAAGTGTGTGACCTCCAAAGTTGTTTTCTTAAAAGATTGTTTAGAGTATTTTGGACCCCTTGAGTTTCCATATGAATTTTAGAATGAATTATTGCATTTATACGAAAAACTTATTGGGGTATTGGCAGAGATTGCATTGAATCTGTAGATCACTTGTGATGGTTATTAATATATTAACAACATTAACTCAAAATGAGTATTTGGATTTGACACCAAAACACAGACAGTCAAAGGAAAGAGATAAACTGGGCCATATGAAAAATACAGACTACCTGATGTTCACGACTCCATTGAATCCCCTCTCTTTGACTGTGAGCTGAATCTTGAGGCTCATAATTAATAGAATACAGCATAAGTGAGTAAATGGCATTTTTAGGATAAGGTCACAAAAACAGGGCTGGTAGGATCAGGGGAGGGAGGTGGGGATGGCTGGGGTGTGGGGAAGAATTTTAGCGAAAAGGCAGGAAACTGTACTTGAACAACAATAAAATTTAAGTATTTTTTTTAAAAAAAAGAAAATGATGAAAACCATTAGTGTAAAAAACAAAACAAAACAAAAACACTGCTACACTCCTTTTGTTCTCATTCTCTCTCACAGTCTCTCAAAGGATTCTCATTCATATTCTCTCTCTCTCTCTCACACTCTCTCCCTCTCTCTCTCTCTCTCCACCCCACCCCCCCACTTCTCACTTGCTCACCCTGATGAATCAAGTTGCAAAGTTTTTAATTGCTCTATGAAAAAGCCTACAGGCAAAGAACTGAAGGAAACCTCTGGCCAGTAGGCAGCAAATAACTGAGCCCCTCAGCCCAAGACCCACAGAGACACACATCTTAGTGATGCCCACATAAGTAAACTTGGATTTGGGTCTTTTCTCTGCAGAGCCTTCGTGTGACCCTTGTCTTGGCCAAGGCCATGATTGAACTCTTATAAGCGGCCTTGGAAGAACCAGAGAACTCAAAAAAGCAAAATTGAGATTATTGACCCACCTGGATTATGGTTTTTTAAGCTACTAAATTATAGGATGTCATATTACACCAAAATAGATGATTACTACTGACGGATGTCAGTGAGTGAGATAGTCAGAAAGTTGCTAAAGGATTATGAAGAAATTCAGAGAAGGCAATAATCACCAAGGGTGAGGAGACAGGCAGATAAAATTCCCTAAAAGGCAAAACTCCAAAATGTTCCTAAAGTTAGAAATTATTCATATTCAAAATTATATTTTGTGGGGGATAACTAAATTTATTTTAAACACATTTTTTGATAGTCTCTGGTGTCACCACGAACCAAGCTGTAGCATTTCTTCCTCACAGTGAAGTAGCTGTCTATTTAGCTTAAAAGATTATATTTTTGTAAAGATTTTATTTATTTATTTTCAGAGAGGGGGAAGGGAGGGAGAAAGAGAGGGAGAGAAACATCAATATGTGGTTGCCTCTCACACAACCCCACCCCCCAGCCTGGGACCTGGGACCTGGCCTACAACTCAGTCATGTGCCCTGGTGGGGAATCAAACCAGTGACCCCTTGGTTTGCAGGCCTGGACCCAATCCACTGAGCCCACCAGCCAGGGCAATTTTTTAATTTCTATATATAACATTTGTGTCTGGGGTTTTGAAGCTGTGAAACAGGGAAAAGCGGAAGGGATTGCAGTAACTTTCTCAATCATTAGCAGAGATATTTGTTCTTAGTTTCTGAACAAACAGTGGGAATGTGAAGCGATATTTGGACATGTGAATTTTATCCCTGGACTCTCACAAGAGAAGATCCAGGCCTTGCTACTTGCTAGGAGTCTACACTGTTCGACAATGTAACGTGATTGGCCAGTTTCATTCATCTGAAATGCCACTAAGTTCTCTGTAATTCCTTGGCTCAATTATTTATCTTCTCTGGGTTTTTCCAATGCCTCCTTTGACGAGCCAACTTTAGTGATGAGTAGGCAAAGCTTTCTTGAGTTTGAAATGTGTTTGATTCTAGATATAAACATTTGCAAGTGACAAAATAAATTATTTCACTAGATTCAGTTTATATTCTACAATCTAATTGCTTAGCAATTAAAAGACATCTCCATCTGAACGTGCTTTTCATTCTGTGCTTCCCCATGAATTGTAAATTAGGCAACTTATTTCACCAACTCTATAATACAGTCAGCATGATGGAAGGACTCAGAAGGCATAGGTCCAAATCTAGTGCCATTTCTTACATATATACCCACTACAGAGGTAATTAAGTGTCCTGTATATAAACATACAACATGGTATACCCATTGCCACCTGTGACTATTAACATAAAAATTAAAAATTAAATATTCTACTCCTCAGTCACTAGACATATTTAATGGGCAAGTAGCCATATGATTATGCTGGCTACCAAACTGAACAGCGTGAGTACAGGACATTTCCATATCACAGAGTTCTACGTACAAAGCTTCTTTAAGCACCAGACTCTTCGAGGTTTCCTCTTCTTTAAAGAGGAAAAATGGAAATCCTTGCCTACCTCACAATAGAAAGGGGGTGATCAAATGTGGTAATGGTTATAAAAGATCTTTACATATACAATAGCATACTATTATCATCATTATTCTTTTCATTGTTTTGGTTTAATTTTTATAAGGAAAATATGAAACTTCTCAATGAATTTATAGGACTGTTCTCACAGGCAATGATGCCAGCTTATATAAAAGTATTGCAACATGTGGTGTTTTATACTTAGACTCATAAATTACTATTTTTAAAATATTTTTAAAATCACATTACACCATTGTAGTCAATGCAATATTTTACTTCATTTTTCCAAATAAATATTCTTCTTACAGGAGATTTTTTAATTATATTGATTGGCTTGCAAATAATATTTTGCTTAACAAAAGTGCCAAAATACATCATATATTGTTTTTAATATGATAATAATCAGTTGAAAATACATTTTAAATTAATGTCACTTAAAATTAATAAAATTTTCATGGTAGCTGAAATAAAAACAAAATATAACCTCACAAGGAGTGGGAAGTATGTATTGTGCAGACTGAGGTCCTGCAATTTGTATTCATTAGATCCTGATGTGGGTAAATTGAATGACCACAGAACCTCACCAGTATATGACTCATTAAAACAGTTCTTTTTTTCTTATTACAGACCTGAAAAACCATTTCTCCATTTTCTAATTTCTAGCAATATTGTCTTTTAGACAGGAATTTTAAGAATAATAGGTCTATTTGTTCATCATATACTGCACCAGAACAGAACTACTTTGCAGAATCCATTGCTGTTTTGAAGATACTGTGCCTGAAAGTTATAAACCCACTAATAACTGTAAGTAAGTTCTTATTTTTTCATAACAAGTGTTGACCATATCTTCCAGAGCTCTTCTTACTCTGCCAATATTTTATGATTGTTAAGAAGCTGGAGAAAAAATTTTGAGCAATGCATACTATCAGAATGAAGTATTATTCTACAAATAATAAGTATATGGGTAGTATACAATTTTAAAAGCTGCACACAAAAATTGAGATTAATATTTTGAAATTGTGTTTTTACATTTAGTACTTCCTATAAAGCAGTGGGTTATTGTTATATGATAGTATTTATATAAATTATAAGTTAATATAATTTATAATCAACATAAATTAATATATTAAATAGATATATTATTTAACATGAATTATATTAACATATTAGTAAATATACATGATATTTATTTAATGTTAATTGTATTCAATAGATATGTTATTGGTATATATATTTTTTAATTTGGAGACTGTTTTCCTTTGGAATTTGATAGTTCTAGGGCACCAAAAACAATTACAATTAGGTATTCAAATATAGGCTGAAATGGGAACACAATATCAAACATGTCTAGAGCTTGCAGTGAGAGACACTGTTCTGAGAAATTCACCTACATTTATGCATTTAGTCCTCATAAAAATCTTTTGGGATCAAGTATTAGAATCCACTTTTTACAGATGAAAAACTGAGATGAAGAGAGGGTCTATGATATTCAATGCCACACAAGTAATGGTAGAAACAGTATTTGACTCAGAACTGCTTGCCTCCACTCACCGCCTGTACCCTTTCACTGCCCGTAGCTACACGGGTTTCTAGACTTCACCTACATGGTAGCTTATTAGCAAATTCCTCACTGTCATAGCACTAAATGAAGCCCTAAGAGAGTCTGTCTCTTTAAAGGTAATGATATTTAAGGATGTGATAATTGTTAGAGTATGAGAATTTCTAAGATTGAATTTCCTAGCAGCCTGGTGAAATAGGGGCTCAGAGGCATAATTAAGTTAATTAAAACAACATTTTAAAATGTCAACATTCCCACACACTTTCAGACAGATAATTGTATGCAAGAAACCTTGAGGACTTTAGGCAAGATATAATACAGAAAGAACTATATCTAATGAAAGGTTAATATACACACCATTCACCAAATTCAAGACAACCACTGACCTCAAATATGTGGACAAAATTCTAATAGATCTGCACTCTTGCACAATTTCTGGTATCAGAGGTAGGGAAGTTCTGGAGCAAGTGGGTGATGGAAATCTTGATCATAGGAAAGGTCACAGACACCCGAGATGACACAGAATAGGGATCCTGTTTTGACGTACATTGCTCCCTGTTTGTATTTGGGGCAACTGATCTTGCTAAGCAAAGTGGTTTGACTTTGTTGGTTTGTTTCTTTAACAAACAAATGTGAGTCAATGCCCTAACCAATTTTTGGTGGTACAACCCAAAAAGGGACAAGAAACCATGCCATGCCTGCTGCTGACTGCATGGTTGTCTAGCTCCCTCCTAACTCTTCTTATTTGCGGGTCTCTGAACTGAAAAAGAAAATCAGAGTGAATATATACGTTTTGCTCCCTACCACATTTGGGTGTAACTGATTAAAAAAAAAAAGTCTAGAATCTAGGAGATGATTCTCCTAAAATTTCCAAGCAGTACAAACACCCTAGGTTAGCAAGCAGAAATCACTGAAACTAAAAATAGACAGGGGCAGGCAATCATAGTGAGGGAAAAGAATTCCAAACAAGAAAAAGAAAACAGTATGTGCATCTTAGGAAACATCCCTGTTTTTGCTTTGGCTTTTGTTTTTTCCTTGAAGAAATGGGGACAGTGGCTTTAAGAGAAATTTATTTCCTCACAATTCTGAATACTAGAAGTCAAAGATCAAGGTTTTGCCAGGGTTGTTTTCTGTGACACCTTTCTCCTAGGATTGTAGATGGTTGTTTTTCCTATGCTTCAGATGGTCTTCCCACTCTGTTGTTCCATCTCTGGCTTTTACATCTTGGTAAAACTGCCTTGAATCCTTTCTGTGCCTGATTATACTCCCCTCCCCACCAATTGTATAGCTCTCGGTAGTCCAAGGAATTCCTAAGTATTTGTGCTAATGCTAAGGGCATTACATCCTGCTTGCTTTCTTTGTCTCCTACTTTATTTACTGGCCCTCACATAAAATATTACATAAAAATTACATAAAATTTTTTACATAAAATATTTACATATAATATTAGTCCTTCCATTCACAAACAAACCAAAACACAAAATTATTCAAATTGATTAACCAAACATTCATACGCTGAAAAGGTGTTGGAGCCCCATCAGTGGCATCAAAGTGTCTCAGAACTTCCCATATCCTCCCTGAATCTGTCCACCTCTTCTGTCACGCATTTTAATTCAGCAATCATTCTTTTTTTCCTGAGTATTCCTTCAGTTTCTCACCCACAAGCAAAATATTTTTCCAATACAGTTCTTTTCTCTAAGAGAAATTCTTGTGCAAGCTGTTCAGAGAAATAAATGTTTCAACTTAGGTGAAAAACATAAGAAAACTGTAATGAAGGAGTATACCAAATTTTGGATATTGTAGAACCCATGTGAGTAAATCAGATATCAGTTTTAAGGTATCTTTTATAAAATAGCTAAGAAAAAGGAAAACAGAACATAAATTATGAGAGCAAGGAAGGTACAGAAAAAGTACCCTGAAATACATTTAGTAGTCCAGATTGTAGTCAAGAACATGATGAAAATCAATGATCAAGAAGTAATAAAATAAGTCTTTTTGAGATGAAGAAACACTTGAGTCGGGAGATCAAGATACTTAAAAACTACTGTGCAACATAAATATCTACAAAGTCTCAACTTTGTAGTTTTCCTTGTAGTAAGTTGTAAATGTCAAAGATAAAGAAAACAAACAAGAATTTTAAGTATTTTTTAAAAACAAGCATAAATCCAATTCACAATAATTTTTTTTTATGTTGGTAGCAGACCAATCTCCTTCATCAGTAATGTCAAAGAGCTACGAAATCATTCAATCAGCACAACTGAGGGAGAGGGAAATACATACACACGTAGACATTTATATACCTATACATATGCATAGGTACACATATGCAAACTTATTTATTTTTAATCCTTTAACCTACAGTATATATAAGTTGTGTCACTAACAGAACATTTCCAGAAATGTAAGAGTTTAAAAATTCAATATAATCTAAAATGTAATATCTCTTAATGATGTACTCTGGATGAATAAGAAATTAATCACATAAAACATTGATAATAAATAAAGTTAAAGTTTACAAAAAGCAAAGGTTTCTGTATCCTAAAAGATGAAGTACAAGGCATTCATTAGTTTTTCTGCTGTCTACAGTGAAAAGCAATGGGGAGAATACGGCAAGCTGGCAGGAGACCTTGGCATCCAGGGAATGACACAGTGCTGAGTTCTGCTGGTTTTCTTTCTTCTCCATATACCACAGACTGCGCATTGCAATAGCCAGTAACCCATAAACACCAATGAACATGGACAAAAACAGCCTTAACAAAAGCTGGTTCCTCTCAATTAAAGGGCCAGAAAAGAGGAAGTCTAGCAAAGTAGAAGACTTTTAGAAAGCAGCTACTTTACTTTTTTCAAACACAACAGAAAAAAACTGTGGCCCCATCTCCACCTACACCTCAGGTAGAATCTTGACTTCCACCTCTAATGATAATAAAAATGTTTCCCAACCCTCCTCTCAATGAGGGTGAATATAAGAAAGCTAAGTGGTAAGCTGGCTCTTTCATGTTTGCAGAGGGGTAACTAGGCCTTCTTTCTCCCTTTGGCGACCATGGAGACCATGTGGGAATTCTTCTCTTCCATTCCCACCGGAGAGTAAAGAGATACCCTTCCTTACTTTTAACTGAGATCATGTCAGAGTGATCGTTCTACTACTAGTAGAGAGTCAGGACTATCTACTCAGTAGTAGTAAAAGGAAGTCCATCTGCCACTCCAGTGTCAATGAAGGCCGAGTGGGCAATCTGGACCTCCACTGTAACCTAGCAGTAATGAACAGCAGTACCTCCTCCCCCTGCCAGAGCAGTGTCAGACAAGGCCAAACACAGCAAGACTAAAGAAGTTCCAAAGTGTCATATATTATCTCCAAAATAGCCAGGATTTAATTGTAACACCTTTTAACAAACCAAGAATCAGGAACACCTCAACTTGAGCAACAATAAAAAAAGTAGCGAATAGACACCAAAACCCAGATGCTAATGATGTTAGAAATACTCATCTGATAAGAATTTTAAATCACCCATCATGAGATTGCCTCTATGAGAAATTATGAACATACTTAATATAATTTTTAAAAAAATCTCAGCAAAGCAATAGAAGATATAAAGGAGAACCATGAAAAGAGAACAATAGAAATAACGCAATTTGAACAGAAAGAAAATAACTTGGAAAAATAACACAAAAACAGAACCTCAGCAATCTGTGGGACTATTATAAAGGATCTAACACTCATGTCATTAGAATCACTGGAGGAGGAGAAAGGGGCAGAGTTGAAAAAAAGTATACAAAGAAGTAAAAATTTTCAAAGAATAAAATTGACCAAAGACAAACTTATAGATTCAAGAAACTGAGCAAATCTGAAACAGGATAAACCCAAATAAATTCATACCCAGATATGTAATAGTAAACTTCTGAAGACAAAAGAAAATGAAAAAAATTGAAAGCAGGCAGAGAGGAACACCACCATACCCATGGGGGTTGAAAGGGATTTCTAATGGCAGTTAATGCCTCATCAGAATTCAGGAAGGCCATAAGAAATGGCACGTTTTTAAAGTGCTTAAGTAAGAGAACTAGCATTTTAGGATCTAAATCCAACAAAAATGTCCTTCAGGAAAATAAAGCAAATCAAGACAGTTTCAGAGGATGAAAATTAAAACAAAAGACACAAAAGAGAACCAAAAGCAAAACAGAGTCATTGCCAAATAACTTACCCTAAAAGAATTGCTTAAGAAAATTATCTAATCAGAAATGGTAAAAACACAAATTTTGGAACATCAGGAAGGAAGAAAAAACAATAGAATACAAAACTATGAGGAAAAACAATAAACTTTCCTTCTCCTATTGAATTTTCTAAATTGTATCTGATGATTCTAGGAAAAATTATAATACTGTCTATTGTAGCTCTCTATGAATATACAGGAAATATTTAAGACAAGACAATTATATTATAATTGAGAAAGTTTTCTACACTTAAACTGCTAAAATGTTGACACTAGTAGACTGTTAGAAAATTCTGTACAAAAAGATACATCTAAAGACATCATAGATAAATTAATATGGACTTCTAAACAATGTTAAAGTAACCCATGGGAAGAGAAGGAAAACAGAGAAATGTACAAGAGAAAGAATAAACAGAAAACAAAAAAATAAAATGGCATTCATAGGTATTGATATTATCTATTATTATATTAAATGTAAATTATCTAATAAATTAAAATAGATAATATAAGTAGTCCTATAACTATTAATAAATTAAAATTTAAATCCTAAAAAACAAATCTCCAGGCTTAAGTGACTTCATTAGAAATGTATACTAAGAAGAATGAACAATTTTAAACAAGTCTATGTAAAAAGTAGGAGAGAAGTGAAGAATTTCTAACTGGTTTTATGAGGCTGATATTACTCTGATACAAAATTCAGATGACAAAGACCATAGAAAGATAAGGAAAGACAAGAGGAAAAAAGGGAGGGGGGAAAAGGAGGATGGAAGGAAAAAAGAAGGAAACTACAGATCAATATACTGCATATAGGGAGAAAATGCAGACAACTGTAATTCAATAACAATAAAAATTTTAAAAAAAAGAAAAAAATATATACTGCACATAAGGGGTCTGTCCAGAAAAAGTCCAACCATTGTTACTATAACAAGAACAATTTGTGTGCCACCAATGTAACCTGCCAGCCAAGGGGAGTGGAGTGGAATGCACATGCCTGAATAATGATGACTTCACTGTACTCGTCAGTGGGGGAGGTCGACGCTAGTTGAGTGAGCGTGTATACTGTGTGGCCATCACATTCAAAGTGACTGAGTGAGTAGACCAATGAATCTGCATCAGATTTTGCATTAAGCTTGAACATTCCTCCACAGAAACTATTCAGATGATTCAGAAGGCTGCAGCTATGGGCACTGGTGACTGGCAGCTTCGTCATGACAACATGCCTGCTCCTGCTCATGTCTCCTGCAGAGTTTTTTTTTATGAAACATCAAATTACCCAGGTGACTCAGTACCCCCTACAGCCAAGATTTAGCACCCTGTGACTTCACTGGATTTTCTCAAAACTAAAATCACCTTTGAAAGGGAAGAGATTTCAGACCATTGATGAGATTCAGGAAAATACAAGGGGGCAGCTGATGGTGACTGGGGAAACTGTGTGAGATCCCAAAGTGCATACTTTGAAGGGGACTGAAGTGTCATTGTCCTATGTACAATATTTCTTGTATCTTGTGTCTTCTCTTTGAATGTCTGCCTGTCATACTACATGGCTGGATACTTTCTGGACAGCCAATGCATACATAGACACAGAAATCATTATGAAAATAATAGAATTTAGATGTATATAAAAGGCATATACTATGACTAACTGGGGTTTATTCCAGGGATGCAAGGTCAGATCAATATTCAGAATCAAAAAATGTAACCCACCACATAAATAGGGTAAGAAAGAAAAATTACGTGATCTTAACTGTTGATAAAGAAAAAGCATTTGACAAATTTCAACACTTACTCCTGATAAAGAGTTCTCAGAAAACTAAAAACAAAAGAATGTCTCCAACTTAATAAAAATGCATAAAAATCTATAGCTAATATCACGCTTAATGGTGAAAGACTGAATGCTTTTTCCCTAAGATTAGGAATAAAGCAAAGCTATGCAATCTTACCACTTCTATTTAACATAGAATTAGAAGTTCTAGTCAACACAATATGGTAAGCAAAGAAAATAAAGGCATATATATTAGAGCGAAAAAATAATTCATATGTGCAGATGCCTTGACTGCTATGTAGAATCCTTCCCCCACCAAAAAAAAAAAAAAAAAAAGGAAAAATAAATGTTTCTGGAATTAATGAGTTCAGAACTATTAAGAGTACAATGTAAAAAAAAATTAAAGTTAATTGCATTTCTATACACTAACAATGAACATCAAAATGAAAAATACAATGCCAGTTATAATACCTCAAAAAAGGGAAATATTTAGGTATACATCTAATAAAATATGTACAGCTTTTATATATTATAAATTACAAAGGCTGAAATAAGGAAACATCTAAATCAATGTAAAACATAACATGGTTATGGATTGGAGAACTCAACATAAGATAAACATTAATTCTCTATGAATTGATATAAATTTAACACAATTTCTACCAAAATCTAGCAAGATATTTTACAAGCATGTACAAGACTTTTCTAACATTTATATGGAAAGGCAAAGAAAATAAAATAGTTCTGACATTTCTGGGAAATAATATAAAATTATAGGAATGAGTGTGCCAGATTTCAGACTTACTATAAAGTCCGATAACCAGGACTGTGTGCTATGAGGAAAGAGATAGATGCATAGATCAGTATAATAGGATAGAGAATCCAGAAACAGACCCCCGGAGGAAGAGCTACAGATTTTTGACTAAGGACCAAAGCAATTCAATGCAGGAAGAATAGTCTTTGCAATGAATTTTGCTGGAGCAGGATAATGCTCATATTCTAAAAAATGAGTCTTACCCTAACCCTCAAAACTTATACAAAATATAATAGTGTGCAGATTTAAATAAAACATAAAACTAAAAAACGTGTTAAAAACATAGTAACAAATCTTTGTGACTTCAGCCTTTGTGAAGAGTTCTTAACCATGACACCAAAAAGTCCCTAAGAAAGATATAAATTGGACTTTGTAAAAACTGAAAACTTTTGCTTTATGAAAGATCCTGTAAACAGAATAAAAAAAAAAAAAACACCTTATAGATCAGGAGAAAATGTTTACAAACTACACAACTGATAAAGAACTTGGATTAAGAATTTATAATGGACTCACAGAAGTCAACAGGAAAAAATGTCTAAGTGAAAATTGGCAAAGACCTTGCACTGGAGAGAATGACATGATGTCACATAAGCATGTCAGAAGTTCAATATCAGTAGCCATTAGAAAAATGCAATCCTGGACAGGTAGCTCTCGGTAGGTTAGAACGTCGTCCTGATATGCCAAGGTTGTGGGTTTGGTCCTTGGTCATTGCACATACAAGAACAACCAATGTATGCATAAATAAGTGAATCAAAAATCAGTGTTTCTCTCTCTTCCCAGCCCCCTCTCTCTAAAATCAATCAATAAAAATATATAAAAATGAATATTAAGACCACAGTGATATGCCACTTCACATTCATTAGTAGAGCCAAAGCTAAAAATAGTGACGATACCAAGTGCCCAGTGAGGACTAAGCAACTCAGTCTCTCCCACATTGCTGGTGGGATTATAAAATGACAGAGTGTCTATGAAAAACAGCTTGGCAGTTTCTTAAAACACTAAAGCATACATTACTGTACAACAGATCAATTGCACTTCTGGGAATGTATCCCAGGTAAATAAAAACTCATATGCACACACAAACCTGTACCTGATTTTTCATATCAATTTTATTGGTAATAGCCTAACACCGAAGCAACAAAAATGTTGCTTAATAGATTCATGGTTCAAAAAAGTGTAGTATTTCCATTTTGTGGAGTACTATTAATCAATAAAAAAGAACAAAATATCAATATATGCAGCAGCATAAATGTTTCTCTAGGGTATGATGTATAAATGTGTCTCAGGGGCATTATGCTTAGTGAGAAGATCCAATGTCCAAGGGTTACACACTGTATGATTCCATTTACACGATATTCTCAAGATGACAAAATAGAGATGGAGAATGAATTAATACTTGCCACAGTTTAGGAACAGCAAGAAGTTAGGGGTTGGGGCATGACCACAAGGGTAACATAGTGGGAGCTTTTATGGTGATGAAGTAATTATGTATCTTAATTGTGCATTGCAGGGGTGGTTTTATGAAAAAAATATATATGAAAATGACATAGAACTATATTTAGGTTTAATAGTATGATCAGTTTGATGATTCTGCTACTGGAATATAGATATGTTAAATATAGCCTATGGGGAAAATTGAGAAAATGGTACCTGAAAACTTGCAGTGCTATTTTTGCAATTTCCTGTGAATCTAATTACTTCAGAATAAGAAGTCAGCAACAACAAAAAAGACAAAAATTAAGTAAATAACATAAGCGCAGGCCATTTCAATAGTAAACTAGCAAATTTTTGTGTTACTATTAAATACTTGTTTATATCATACGAAGAAAAATTTATGCAAAACTTAAGCATAAGGCAAATGGATAGTTGCATGTCCCCACTATTCTTATTTTTATGTATTTATGAAATCTGCAATTCAAATAAAAATCTTCATGATACTTTTATTGCAATGACACCGATTCTTACAAGGTTTATCTAAAAGAACAAGGGTGTTGGGCAGAAACTGAAACAGAACACTGCAGGTGCATGACAGCAGGGATTCGGAGAAGGAAGCCTAGAGGAGGAGGAAGAGGGAATGTACTAGAAGACACCAATATAAAATAAAATTGACCAGCAATTAGGATGACAATATTTGGTACTAATCTGAAAGTCCAGAAATGAACAGAAATTTAAAATGAAATGTAGTGCCCTCTATAGCAATATCTAAGACACAATACGCCAAGAGTCAAGGATATGGGTTTAGAAATCAAGTAAGTTTAGAAGTGAATTCTGGCACTTCCATCCAGTGGCTGTGTGACATTGAGCAAAATTTAACTCCTCAAAAACGTTTTGCAAACATTTTTAATGTAGAAATGGTAATATTGCTGCTCTTAAAATGAGCTGTGAGTATTGAGACAGTGCACATGACATTCTGAGGGCCTGGCATATAGACTGTGTTCAATACCTACGCTCTAGTAATCATAATTAGTTAATACTGAATTTATTTAATGGCAATTTTGTGACAGCTACCTATGTTCTAAGGACTATGTGCCACATTGCTGAAGCAATAATAATCAAGATACTTATTTTATCTCCTAAGAAAAATTTAAGAAGGATATAGACAAATGAACAAGCACTTATGATATGGTGAGATACTCCTATAAAGTATGGAAAGTTTGGAGGTCAATAGGTAAAAAACTAGGCTCAAGGTTAAAAAGTGAGAGTATATTTTCTGAAGAAAGTGATCCCTAAGGTTCTATATGAAAGATGAATGAGTGATCTACACGAAGGAATGGGTGGAAGTGGAATAAGGTTGTAAGCATGATTAAATACAGTGGGCACATCATTTGCAAGACTGAAAGTAATTTATATAGTGTAGATATAAGCTGCTAACTTTTCTTCCCTTTAATGTGTTACATCCACATGTTCGTTGAACAAACAGGTTCAATAGACTAGCTCATATGAAGTGTCTTGTAGGTCAAAATAAAGTCACGACATGTTAGTTAATTATTGTGAATTGACAGAGAATCACAGAGAGGAAAGGAAAGGGCATTCTATTTGGAGAGTGGTGTAGCAAACAAAAACTCAGTGTCAGGAGGTTTAAGATGTGAATTAAAAGATCAGCCTAACAAATCGTAGGGTTCCTTCTGGGACTAGTGGAGAAAATCCTTCATGAAGAGGTTATAGAAAGGTTCTATTACATTTTAACCAAAAGGTAATATTTCTAGAATTTATGAAGTATCTAGCTCTGTAAATTTATGGGTCACAGCACAGGTTGCAAAGGTAAAAAAAAAAAAATGCTCAGATGAGTCTCCTTAGAAAAGGTTGAAGAGATCCATAGTATGAAGAGAGCACGGATGTATGTGGGATTCCCATACAGGTTTCCTACATCACATCTTCCCTACTACCTGACTTATAATTATAAGGGATTAATCCCTCTGCAGGTTTGGAACTGCCAAGAAATTGTGTGTGTGTGTGTGTGTGTGTGTAGTTGAATTGTTACTTTCAGTACAGAGTAAAGTGTAATCTGTATTTTAGGGTCAGAATATAGTCTACAAAAGTGAATTTCAATTATTATTTGTGACATATAACACAACACTTCACGAAAAGGTAACAGCATTGAGATACCAAACAACTTCTTGACAATATTTTCAATGTGTTTTACTAATAACCATTAACTACCACAACACTATAAAAGAGATTTTAATTTGTCATTATTTAATTCTTAGTGTTGTTAAGAAAGGTAAACATAAGCCAAGCTTGTACAGGGATGCAGAAGCTAATTCAACCATACTCATAAGCACAGATGCAATAAATGCATGTCAAAACAGTGTTTCCATAGGCAATTGGGCATTTAAATTTCTGAGTGGATTTTAAGAACTATAATCATCCAATTTAGAAGGCAAGAGGACAATTTCTTCATGAAAATAAAGCCTTACCAAGCACGATCAAAATGCAGTGGAAAGCTTCATACTAATTTATGACACCGGAACTGGAGACAGTCTTAGAATAATGATTTCAGGAGATGAACCATAGAATAACTTGTACATTTCCCTATCACTTGGCAATAACTTTAAAATAACCATATCTTATATTCACTCATATAATCATTTCATATCTTATTATTTCTATTAATAAGCCTTAGAAAGGCACAAATTGAAGGAAAAAGTGTCGTTCTATAGGAGAGGGTGGACAATTGGCGTCTACCCTGGGACTTACAGTTCCCCTAGGAAAGGGATTGGGACTATTGTACCAAAGATTAAGCAGTGTTCTTAAAAGGAGAGTTCTCAAAAATTTTGCAAGTAGTAGTAAAAAAGGAAATTGGTTGCAAGTAAGCTAAGGGGTAGTAAAAAATAAGGAAATAAGAATTTTTTTAAAAATTTAAGAATGGGTGGTAAATTAGTGCTCACCACATATTCTCTTTGTTTACCACATTCCCCAGCTTCTTGCAGCCAGCAGTTGTCATATGACAAATTCCAGCCAATGGGCTATGAGGAAAAGTGACCTGTGCCATTCCTAAACTAAGGCACTGCAAAGTCTCTATGTAATTATTTAGGATGTTGTTCCTTGTTTTGGTGAACCTGGAAACCTTGTTTAAGTTGGTGTTTTTATATAAAGCTCCCATTAGCCATGTCCCATAAGTAAGAAGACCCCCTTGGAAATAAAATAAGAGAAAAAATAAAACTGGATTACTTTAAGCCACTTAAATAATATCTAAGCCTAGCCTCTCCTGACTAAAATGCATGGTGCCCAGGAGTCAGACGCTAGGGTGCAACATGGATAAGTGAATCTGGGCAGGATTTCTTATAGCTTACCACTGGGTGATAGTGGGGGCTGTAGCACAATCTATGAGTCTTGTTTTCATTTGGGTAAAAACAAATTTAAAAAATAGCATCCCTTGCACATGAAATTTTAAAATAAACTTTATTTCATGTGCTTTCAGATTTACTGAACAGTTACTGAGAGTTCTCAAACAGCCCTTACCCAGTTTTCCCTAATGTTAACATCTTACATAAGTGTGACATGTGCCATAATTAATGAATCATCACTGATACATTACTATTAATTAAAGTTCATGCTTAATTTGCATTTCTTCAGTTTTCATCCAAAGTCTTCTTTCCTGTTCCAAGATCTCATCAAAAATACGGTATCATTTATCTTTCCTGTCTCCTTAGTCTCTGCTGGACTGATAACTTCTCAGGCTTTCCTTGTTTTTGGATGACCTTAGCCATTTTGAGGAGTACTGGTTAGGTATTTTGTAGACTAGCTTACACTTTGCATATGTCTAATATTTTTCTTATAGTTAGACTATGACTATGGATTTTGTGCAGGAATGTCATATTACCAACAATAACAAAATATTAAAATGACTTATCACTGATGATGTTATCCTTAATTACCTTGCTAAGGGTGTGTTTGTTAAAACTCCCCACTGTAAAGATATTCATCATCTGACCTTTTCATATTATACCCCATAGAAGGAAGTCATATATATATATATTTATACCTGGAATTCCATTCTCCACTTGAATGTTCCAATGTTTCTTGTTACCTTGTCCTAATTGTATCTATATAAAAGAAGAGTTTCAGGTAATAAATGTTCTAACTTGTAGAAGTATGTTAAGCTCATGTTTTTTTTTAATATTTCTATCAAATTTATTTTATCTAATATGTACCTGCTTACTCTTACAGCAACTCAGAATATTTGCATTTCAGAACTATATGTAGTAAGGTACGAGGTCTGTCCAGCAAGTATCCAGCCATGTACTATGAAAAATAGAGACATTTATTGAAGAAGAAATAAGATACAGGAAACATTGTACACAGGACCATGACACCTCAGTCTCCTTCAAAGTAGGCACCTTGGGATCTCACTCATGTCTCCCAATCTCCATCAGCTTCCCCATTGTGTTTTCCTGAATCTCATCGATGGTGTGAAATCTCTTCCCTTTTAAAGGTGATTTTAGTTTTGAGAAAAGCCGGAAGACACAGGGCACCAAATCTGGGCTGTGGGGGGCTGAGTCACCTGGGTGATTTGATGTTTCACCAAAACTCTCTGCATGACACGTGATGCATGAGCAGGTGCATAGTCATGATGAAGCTGCCAGTCAGCAGTTCCCATAGCTGTGGCCTTAAAAATCATCAGAATAGTTTCCATGGAGGAATATTCAAGCTTAACGCAAAATTTCATGCAGACTCATTGCTCTACTGCCTCAGTCAATTTGAATGTGATGGCCACACAGTACACATGCTCGCTCAACTGGTGTCTACCTCCCCTACTGACTAGTACAGTGAAGTCATCTTTGTTCAGGCATGTGCATTCCAGTCCACTCTCTTTGGCTTCCACGTTATATCGATGTTGTGCTAACCATTCTCATTATGTTAATAATGGTTGTAATTTTCTGGACATACCTCCTATATTATTCTGCTCAGGCTGCCATAAAAATACCACAGACTGGGTGGTTTACACAAAAATGATTCATTATCTCACAATTCTGGAGGCCAGAAATCTGACATTGGTAGGCCAGTATGGTGGTTTCATGTGAGGACTCTGTCCCTGGTTTGCAGATTGCTGTTTTCTCCGTTTCACATGACCTCGGCCTCCACCATGGTCTCACCATGAGGAGAGATGCAGCAAGTGAGCTCTCTGTGTCTCTTCTTATAAGGCCACTCACCCTGTAAAACCAGAGCCCCAATCTTATGACTTCATTTTACCTTAATTACTTCCGTAGAGACCCATCTCTCAGTACAGCCATGCTGGGAGTTGGGCTTTCAGCATGGGTGTTTAGGAGTCAAACATTCAATTTATTACTGACAGTAAACAACTAAAAGCAAAGCCAAGTAATTAACTAAAGATGATATATGAAATCTAACTTCTATCTCATCCAACACAAATAAAAAGGTGGCACATTACTGTGAGAAATATTTTGTGTTTATAATCTCTTTGTCTCTGGTAAAGCAGTAATCTTTATCTTTCAAATGTGCACTAGGTGTCAAGACGCGATTAGAAATAAATCTATTCAAACCAACCCTAAAATAAGGCCCTTTGTATAAACACACAGCACAATTAGAATGAAACGGTCATCTCAGTAGTGCTCTGCTAATGAGAATTGCCTCTATGAAATGACTATATTCATTTAATTAAAAAGCCCATTATGGATCTCATTCAAAATGCTGTTCACTGAACTCTTCAAAATAAATCTAATTTGTTTTAGTGGAGTGTTTAGAAGTGTCATTTTTATTTGTTTTCAAAGATGGTAAAACAACAGGGTTTAGAAAATATAAAGAGCCATTCATGAGGAGAAGTCACAGTGAATGGCTTTTAGACGTTGAGAAAGCTTTACAATGCACAGGGAAGTCATGTCATTGTGTTATGTTAAGAAAAGGACAAAGGAGAGGTTCTGCTTAATAGAGAAAAAAGGAACAATGATCTAAAATATAAAGCTTTCCTCTACTTTCTACTTGTTCAGCATATTTATAAAGTTACATTTTAGCTACTCTAATTATCATATTTGAGAAGAAAACAGCACAGTAGTATCTGTTATATTAGTGACATGTTCAAAGAAATGTACTACACAGTATTGCGTACAATTTTCTTTTATTTAATAAATGTGAAACACTAAGAAAAGGCTTTTGAAACCTGAGAATGTGTATAAGTCTTTATAATAATCAAGAACCACTAATTGATGAGAAAACAATGGATGATTAAATATATTGCAGAAGAACAGCTGATTGATTATTTTAACAGGAAAAAATGAAGATTCTTACCAAATGTTATATTCCAAGATAAATTTCAAGTTAAATATTTTTTTAATTTAACTTTGATTGGTATATAGTATTATATTAGTGATATTGATTTGAGGTATACAATATAGTGTTTTGACATATTTATACCTTAAAATATGGTTCCCCTACTAATTTGAATAATCATCTGTTACCATACAAACTTATCAGAATATTATTGAATATATTCCCTTTCACCTTTTCCACCTATCTGCCAACCCATGTTTCTGATAACCATTCTTTTGGTCTCTGTTTCTATGAATCTGTTTTGTTTTGTTTTATTTGATTGCTTTGTTTTCTTATATTCCACATATACGGGAAACCATATGGTATTTGTCTTCCTCTGCCTGACTTCACTTAGTATATAATACCCTCTAGATCCAACCATGTTCTCACAAATGGTAAGATTTTTCATTTTTTTATTGCTATATAATATATAGATAGCATATCTTTATACATTAATCTATCAATTGACACCTTGGTTGTTTCCATATCTTAGCTATTGTAAATAATGCTGCAATGAACATAAGGATACATATATCCTTTGAATAAGATTTAAATATAATAATGTAAGCAGACCTCAGGACCAAAATAATATTTCAACTGAGTTTTGGAAAACAAAGGAGGGAAAGGGTTGTAAATGATTTAGCACTGTGGAGAGAATTGTCTACAGAGGGGATTCTAAAAAAAAAAAATAGTCTATTTGTCCCATTGATCTGCTGAAGGGTCCAGAAGAAATAATAGTAGATATGGGGGGAGATTGGTATTAAAATGTGTTTGAAAGACCTAGTTTTTTCAACTGCAAGAAGCAGGGGGATACGTTTGCAGATCAGCAGGGCTGCAAAGCTCTGAATGTGGAGGACATGAGGCACAGAATAGTGCCTGCGTTATACTCAGATGGATTAAGCACCAGGCTGAACCGGGGTGAATGGAAGCTGACATGCTACTCTGAGAGCCCTCTCCCTACTCTCCCAGTCTGCTCCTTGGAAACAGATCAGACTCTGGAAAATGGCTGAATAAACTGTATCCAGTGGAAACAAACAAAAGCATTGAAAAACATATTTGGTGGGGTCTCCCTCACAAAATATGTTATAACCTTCTTTCCTCTTGATGTCTGTACACAGTAAAGCCAACAGGAAATAAATGTCCCCATGTAAGTCTTCCAATACGTTTTTTAATTCTTCAATTATTATTGAAGTAACTACCCCCCCACACAAAATGGAAAATGAAATAATTGAAAACAAGAAAGAATATAGTCAAAAATGTAAATATTAATCCAGGTGATCCAACATATGGCTAATGTAGATAGAAAATATATCCCATTCGGCCCTGGTCAGTCCTGTTGAGAACTGTTTTCCAGCATATTTATAAATAATGCCACTTTCAAGTTCAAAAATATCCTACTTTGGACAATGAATGATAAAATCACTCATTAGACAATTAGAATTTCCAAAAGAATAAAAAATAGAAAAATATGGAAAAAAGTTCCAGTAGATGGTGTTAAAACCAAAGAACATGAGTGTAAGCAGAGGATTCTAAACACCTTCAGATGTGAGAAAATAACACTACATAAATGCCCCATGAAAATGATTAGGCGTCTGAATAATTTAAATTCATTTTCCTCTTAAATTTCTGACTGTTATCTCTCAGTCTTCTTAATCAGCTTATATTATCCTTTTGTCCAGTTTTGTTTCCTTAAACTCAGTTCCAGGCCTTTTCATATTCTCCTTCTATATTTTAATTTCAGGTTATCTGATCCATTACAAAACTTTGTATTCCATCAATAAGTCAATTACTTTTAAATTTATATTTCTGAGAGTACACATACTTTTCATCTGAGTTCCATCTCCCAATATATCTAAATACCCATTTGACATTACCAAAAAAAAAAGAGAAAAAAACAAACAAAAATCTTCAATACCATAATTCCACATAATGATTCCCTCTCCCTTTCATTACCTCCACCTTCAAACTGACATTCTTCCAGAAATCTCCTTCCTTGGATGGTACCAAAAAGTACACTTTGGGCATCAGAAGATAGAATTCTTGGAGTCATCCTTGCCTCCTCCCTCTCCAACACAATTATAAAGTCTTTTCAATGTTCTCCCTCCTGAATATTCTTTGTATCTATCTAAATATTTATTTTGCTACTCCTATCATCCTGCTACTGTGTTCTTTTGAACCCCTGGATAATCCCCTAACTTCTATCCACCAAGCATTTCTCTTACTCCCCTTCCAATCCATTCTACACAACTATACCTGGTAATCTTTTTCAAACAGAATTGATAACATTAGTTCCTTGATTAAAATCTACTATGGTCATTCTAAGTGCTCTAAAAATGTATTAAAATATCTTACGTGGGCTTAATTAATTTGTCTTCTCTCTACATTTGTCTCCTCCATCATTTGTTCCACAGTGGACTAGCCATAATGACCATTTATCAATTTCTCTAATTCAATGGTCCTCAAAGTATGCTCTCCAGACCAGCAGCAGCAGCATCACCTGAGAATTTGTTAGAAGTGCAATTTGTGCAATTATTGGATCCTACCTCTGGTCCATTGAATCATAAGCTCTAGAGTAGGGCTCAGAAATGTGTTTTAACAAGCCCTCCTGATAACTCTGATGCACTCTAAAGCTTGAGAACGACTGAAAGTTTGCACCGACTGATTGCTTCACTTGCTGCTGTTTCCCTTCTCCCTTTTTCTTAATTTCAACTTGTTTTCTATATTTCAGTTCAAATTTTATTTTTTCTGAGCATCTTTGCTCAGATGTCCTTGTTATAAATTCTCAAAGCTTCCTGCATTTTTAATTTAAATCAACTATTACAATATGTGATTATATATTTGTGTGATTAGTTGATTAAATGTGTATCTCCCTAACTAGACTGCAAAACAGGCGGTCGTGGTCCTGGTTAGATTAACTACTAATTTATCAAGAATGGTGGTACATAAAAGAGACTCAATATATATTACTAGGTTACTGTAAATATATTAAACACAGAGATAAAATGGTGGTGAAATAAGGTGAAGGAAGGCAATTAGCACACTATAATGTTACTGACAAGCATTCACTGATTTAAGACAGTAGATTATATACCATTTTATAAAACTTACTAAATGAAAATGTATGCCAGAAATTCTAAGGCAGTACCATTTACCAATGTAAATGAAATTCAAATGTTCTATTTGCTGATAATCACTAATAACTTTAATTAAAGAAAAAAGAGCTTAGTTATACAAAGCATAATTATACAGAGTTCCCTTGAAAAACAAGGACCTTTGTTAAGTTTATTTTTACTTTAGTTTTTCTTTCAGAGCACAAGGAGCTTTGTTCAATCTGTGCTTGTCTTGCATATTTTGGTATTAAGTTTTTTTATGATGCTCAACAAAAATCAAATAATACAAGAGACTGAATAGTTAGATGTTTATCTTTGGGAACAGCGATTTACTGGAAAGAGCTTAAGCTTTACTTCTGGAGCCCTAGTTCCTTAAACTCTGAATTATGTTGCGGTTACTAAGCAACATGGGTGCTTCATGGAGAGGCAGGCTTTCAACACCGATTTAGCTGTGTCTTTCCTGCCTGTGATTGCTGAGAGACATAGAAGTTGAGGTCATCTGGCTACAGGCGTGCACCAAAGTAGAAAGATGATGACTTCAGATCTGAGCCATGACAAATGCCTGGGCTGACTGCTAAGGAGGCACTTGTTCATCTGCATCCTTCTTCCAAGGCTTGGGCAAAAGCAAACACCTCTATCTTCTTAAGTTATGTATTTGGGTCCCTGGTTTTAAGAAAGAAAAGGACAGCTTAGAAAAGTGACCTAGAAAATTGAAAAGTTAGGGTTTAATTGGAAGAAAAAATGAAAAAGATAATGGTTTTGCTCTTGGTTTGCCAAAAAAGGTTGTGAAATTGCATCCTTTTGGCTCTTCTTTCTTTATATCCACTCAAGATTATTGAGACCCAGGTCTCTGCATGATGACTGGTATGAAAATAAGGTCACCCTTGCTTGGTTCTCCTCCAAATGTCCTTTTCTGTGAAAAAGATAATTCTGATTTGGTGCGGTGATAAACATGGTGAAAGACTGTGGAATCAAAATCTATAAGGGCATTTCCTGGAAGAAATGTCTACTTCAAGAGCATGACTCTCAAGGATCCTCATTTATTCTTCTTCCTCATTGTTATTTGACTATTTACATTTTTAATTAAATGTATTAGGGTGATGGTGGTTACTAAATTACATAGATTTCAAATGTAGACTTCTGTGATACATGATCTGTATATTGCATTGTGTGCCCACCACCCAAAGTCAAATCTCCTTCCATCACCATATACTTGACCCCCTTTGCCCTTTACTACCTCTCCAACCCCCTTCCCTCTGGCAACCCACACTGTTGTCTGTGCCTATGAGTTTTTGTTTTCTTGTTTGTTCATTTGTTGCTTTCAGCTTTATACTATTTACATTTCTTATATCATGCATTCTCTCCTTTTCTTACTTTATGCCTTATCAACTACCTGTAGTCCAGACCATGAAATGATGCCCCAAAGATCTTCCTGATTTCTGCCTCACCTCCTCTAATTCATTCGTCAGACCACCACACAGGCCAAAGTTTTTACCATAACAATCTGATTATGCCACTATCCACCCTTCCGTGGTTTACTTCCACTTACTGTTGGTTAATGGCTAATCATCTTAGTATGGGATTCAGAGTGTTCTGTGCCACAGTAACAGTTTATTTGTTCATTTTTATCTCTTACAAAAGCATGCCTCACCCCACTCCAGCCCTATCCATACGTACTCTGGAAACACAGGTGATTCAAATATAAGACATTATTTAAATTTCTTTCATGGTGCCATGTTGTTCAACACCTCCGTGCTGTTATACTTGCTGTGCTCTGTGGCAAGGATGTCCTAGTCCCTCTCGAGGCCTCTCTGCCTGGTTAATCCTTAGTCCTGCTACAAGATGTCTCATGTTCTACCTCTCTTTTGAAAGCTTCCCAAACCACCTTAACAAGCTCTTCTCAGCAAGCCCAGTTACCATTCCCTCTGTAACATTCTTACTTTTTCCTCTGCATTTACCAACACATGACATATCACAAAGGTTTTGTGGGGTTTTGAAATTAAGTTTCTGTCTTCCTCCACTAGGTAGTTCCTTAAAGACAGTATCATCTGACAACTCTATAGCCAGTTCCCTGGGTGAGAAAGACCTTCAGTAAATATACCATGAATTAATAACTTAAAATATATTATAATATAATAATTTACATTTATAATTCATTATTACTTTAGAGCAAACTAGGACTCTCTCATAATTATCTTTGTATTTCCAGTGCTGTCACAAGGCCTATCAGATTATGTGTCCAATAAAACAGTTTGAATAGGTGAATCAGGGGATAAAAAATATAATAAGTTAAAATATTGAACTAGGCCTAAATGGTATCGTAATGTAGGAATAGTTTGTTTGGTCCCCACTCATTGTACTGTTTACTAGCCTACCTACCCTATTGAACACCCTTTCCCCTACTCTGGGTCCTATATCATGCCCATTCTTATCGGCCTTTGCTTCTTTTCCCCAGCCAACTTGGATAATCGTTGCCATCTGCGACTGTTATTGAGCTGTTTGTTCGTTAATGACTCAGGCGTACTGGCACTTTAGTAGGAGTGTCATGAAAAAATAAAAAGATTTGAAGCTCCAAAAAATGAATTATTAGAAGGGAATTTCAAGCAACTTAATGAACAAAATAATAGCTATTTGTGAAGCTATGGAAGGCAGAGAGAGGAATAAAAGGGAAGAGAAAGGAGCAGCATTTCGCTTTTTCTGAGATGGTAGTTTCCATGAAATGAGGTCATTGAACAAGCGTGCTGATCACCACGTCCAATTGCTTGACCATCAGGAAATGAGCCTTATAAATACGGAGCTTTTTTACAAGATGTGTATTTATTTAGAAATGTAGAAAGTCATATTATTACATAAGATATTACGATTTAACAGTTTTAAAGTCATGTATTTTAGAGTACAAAGAGATTTCAATGGCATGATTTTTTTTTTAGTGAATTTTATCTTACCATTTCATTCTGTGGCGTAACGAATTATAGTGGGTCCACTTTCAATCAACTTGTTTTTTCATCCTGCTAATTTCCATGTCTATTTGGGACATCCATTAAAGTCAATATCCTTAATTTAATGGAAGATTTCCTTTTGAAGTTGCTACATTTTTCTGTCTAAATTAACAGTGAGGATGTGTAATGGATGTGTTAAATAGATAATGCTATTAATGGGAAAATTGCATAAATTAAACACAAGCCTGATAATTTTCAGAGCATCTGTTTTATTTTCAACAGTTTAGATTCTCTTATGGCATGAACAAGCAGTCTGAGGAAAATAGACCTCTACCCCATGTCACTTATTCCCATAGTGTATAATCACTATGGCAAAAATTGTATCACTATATCTGATCTTTATTTTGATATGGGTTTATCTGAAGGAAGACTATAAGCCAATGCTCAATCTTATATAGACAACACCTTCACACACACACACACACACACACACACACACACAAAATATCCCAGAGTTTTAGTTAGATTTTATGTGGGAGTTGTTATTTAAGAAGACTTTAACATGAAATGAATTAAGAAATTTCAGGAAGTTAGATTTAAGGTTTAAAATTGTTTAAATGGCATACAAACAAAATTTTCTGTTCTGACTTTCTACTTTCTTTTTAGAAACAAAATAACACAGCCAATATGTAAAAGAAGCAGTAGAATTTAAACATTTTTCATGGTTTTTTGTTTTGCTTTTGACATTTCCAGGTACTTAGAAATAGATAGAACTTGTGAGATTCTTAAAGTGCTGATTATATATTTATCATGTATTTATTTTACAAAATACATGGCCAGTTATATATCTTAATGTTCTGTAACCGGTGTTTTTTTCCCTCCTTACGGATGCGATAAACGCAAGATGCCTATTTCTTACTTATTTTAGTAATAAGAGAATTCTTAGGAAATGACCCTCACAAACAATGTTTTTGAGTCTCTCCTAAAAATAGAGGCTAATAATGTTTAGAGTCATTAATTTGATTACTCTGACAGCCTTTATATTCACTGTGGGAAAATAATGCTAAATTTTATATTTCCAAAGCCCTTATACGTTTGTTCTTTTTTGCTTTCTCTTTCTTCCTCTCTTTTATGTGTGAATACACACACACACACACACACAACATTAAGCTCTTTGGCCATCAAGCAGGAGATTTTTCTGTTGCCCATTCTAAATATTAAGAGACCAAACAATCCATCACAAAAAGGTTAATGAGCTGCTTCTAGATCAGATGGAACGCAAGGGTTTTAATGTTCATTCAGTGATGTGATTTTTATTTTTTTATCCTCATCTGAGGACATTTTTATTTTCCATTGATTTTAGAGAGAGAGGAGTGAAGAGAGGAAGGGAGAGAGAGAGAAACATCAATAGGAGAGAGAAGCATTGATTGATTGCCTCCCACTGAAACCAGAGACCACTTGCGCCCCAACCACAGATCGTATGTGCCTGGATGTGGGATGGAACCCACAACCTAGGTACGGGCCCTGACCAGGAATCAAACCCACAACATTTTGGTTACAAGAAGAGGCTCCAAACAACTGATCCACACCAGCCAGGGCCATTTGGTGATTTTTTAGTGTGGCCTTGGATTCCTGCTGTATCTGTACCCGTGGAAAAATATCTCAAACTGCAGAGAACCATGGTGAAACCATGGGTAAAATAAAGGTGGTGGTGTCTGGATGATAAATGTGCTCACCTAACCATCCATATTTTTTTTACAGATAGAATTTTTTTGAAGAAACAACAAAATGATTCCAATTTAATGTTGGACATATTTTCTACCTCTGTGGCTTTTTTTCCCTAGTGTACTTAAAGACTTAAATGTACGTGTTCAATCAATAGCTTCCAAATAACATTAACAAATCCAAATTACAAAGCATTAAAACTTTTGACCCCCAAACATATTACTATTATATTAAATGTTCAGCCCATTCACAACAACCACTAAAGCCCTGCATATGTAGATATTAAAATGAACATAAAGTCGCACACAAACAACAAAAAATAACTGGCATTAGGTCTTTCCTTCTCTCTTAAAAGTTCAAAACCTAAACATCTGGACTGAGTGTGCAGCTGGAAAGGAAACAAGGGCTCGTGGCCCACATCGTGCGTGGATGGGCTCCCTTCACTTAACCACGGGTGACATTGCATCTGTCAGGCTCCATGAGGACCCCTAAGGACACAAAGGTGGGCATGAATGTGCAAGAACATCAGAATCCTAACAGTGATGGCAATCACATACTGTCCAAAAGCCAAAGTTTAAGTCTGCAAAGAAAGAGGAAGAGAGGGAGAGAACCAACAAGAGAAAGAGAAGGGAGGGGCGTGGAGGAGGGAAAAATGGTTGCTATGGACCATTTAAATCCATCCTCATGTATATGTATAAGCCACTCTGACTGCTTATAAATGCTCTCTTCCCTTAAAACTTCCACAGCACTTCTCTGTGCCACACACTTGGTACCCACCTACACTCATTTGCATTGTTATTTGCTCCAGCAGGGATTTTGTTATGACTTTCAGCTAGATTATAAAACCTGTAAGATGTGGTTGGTGTTTTACAGTGTTTTGATTCCTTCCTCCCTCCAAGGCAATGATCAGTCTCTTCCATGACTGGTGGTAAATAAATGCCTGTCCATTACTAATAGAACCAAATATAGCCTGATGTGATCAACAGAAACTGAGATGTTCTTGAATGTAATTCAAAAATATAAGTGGTAATCAGTCAGACAAAGTTATTCTGTATGACATGTTATTGTGCAAAAATGCCCCCCAAATAAAATTAGTACCACACACATTGATTCAAGAGGCTAACTGCTACATAAATAGTAGTAGAACTTTTAAAACTATTGTTATCTTCTTGCCTGGCTTCCAGCAGATCTATAAGAGAAGTTAGGTCTCTAGGCATCTACAAATGCATTCCTCCCAATGCAGGACCACACCTATGCTCACCTTTACTCAACCTGAGTTCCAGTTCCTAGCCTGTAAACTGCTATGAAATGCAAGCATTAGAAAGTTCATGGACTCTTAAGGTTAATATGACATGAAATCAAAGAGATAGATTATATATATATACACATTTATATACATATATACAGATTATTATATAGAGATAATATATTATATAATCTATACATATTATATATAATCTATGTATCTATATATTATATAACATATAATCTATATATTATATATTATATCACATACATAATCTATATAATCTATATAGAAAGAGATTATTGTGTGTGTGTGTGTGTGTGTAGAGAGAGAGAGAGAGAGCTTTCAACTTTTAGGATACGCTTTCACTGGAGTACCCTATACTTGAGATGATCATCTTCTCCTAATAAGACTTTAAGAGAGAACTTATTTTCAACAACTGGGAGTAAAATGGGCAACACAAAAGCCAATGAGTTGAGATAAATTAACAAAAAGTATAAGGTGTACAAGAAAAACAACCAAAGTAAACATAAATAAATAAACCTATCCTCAACTGCTGCTTCTAGAGTTAAGTCTGTTATGTAAAAGAGCTTGAAGTTATTCTCCAACCTTATCATTAAATTATTATTCTAATCGTTAAAAATGGGTTAGTGGCTGTTTTTCTTTGGGGGGGGGTCCAAAATTCTCCCAAACTGGCTATTTCAAAGTCTTAAAAAATTATACTGTAAAAATATGTAACATGTAAAAAGCTAGGGAGGAGGGAGAGAGAATAATAGAAAGAAAAGAAAGAAGGTGGAGGGAATGGAAAGAAAAGGAATGAGGGGGCAAGGAAGGAGTCTTGCCATAGGGAGTATCTGTAGACACAAAATTACTATAAAATTAAATATATTTTTACTTTTATATATATTACACATATTTTACTTTACAGTAGTAAATTACTGCTGGAGTAACTTGTGAATGGAAAAAGTTTAGAAGCAAGAAGCAGTATGTGGGGTTGAAACAACCTTGAGCTTCAGGAGTGAAGAGATAGGAGAGCTCTCTCTGATAAAGTATAAGAAGAAACTCAGCAGTGCCAAGCAGAAATAATGGGAACAGGAAGCCATATTTAAAGTTCAGGGAAAGAGGGCAAGTTGTGAGTAAGCATCTTAGTGCAATAGCTTTGTCCTTGAAATAACAGCCTTATATCCTTCACCAGTATTCTGTGATTTTGTATGTTTATTCTTTAAAACAGAGTGTAGAAGGCCAGTGACTTACAACAACAGAGCACATGTCAGGATAGAAGGAACAATCCAAAATGTTCATTTTGAAATAATTTTCTATAATGTGGAACAGACATCATTTCTTTCACACTTTGGAAAAACTTACATTGAAACCAATTACAGACAGCAACAATGGTACACATAGCACAGAGCATATTTTCTACAAAAATTACACTTTACTATTTAGCTATTATTACCCTTCATCATGCACATAATTTCTTCTCTTTATGATCTGGCCAAATATATGACAAAGAAAAAATTTTTGCTAATTGCATGGTATCTCACAGAAAATTAGAACATGTGTATTATGAAAATGTATAGTTCAGAGACATAAAATAATAAAGAGTTTAAACAAAAGAGATATCCACCTGTCTTTTATTCACATAACCTCTCAAACTCACACTTTGTTGAGGTTATACACATATTCTTCAGATTTTCCCTTCCTTTTCTCTATCAGCATTCATCAAGAGAGAGGTAAATAGAAAATATCCTCATTGTTATATTACTTTAACCCAAGCCATTATCGATTTGGACGTTTTCTGGCTTGGACTGAATTAATGCACTGTTAAATTTCTTCCTTCATATGTGAAAGCAGATGATCTCATTTTCTTAAGTGACAAGTGGGTTCTGTGCAGTGTAACTCATTTGTGGTGAACTTTGCAAATGACTCATACCATATATGACTTGTGTAATTACATTTACATTTGCTTGTCATATTTACTCTAAAATGTCACTGAGTACTTTTTAAAGTTGCTCTATATGGCAAATTAAAGATGAGAAAACTGTAGCTATTCATTTCAGATTAATTCCAACACTAATTAGGTCCATAAGAAAAATAAATCAAATTTATTTGCTAGGGTTAACTGGAGTTTTTTGCTTAGGATTCCTCTCTCTCTCTTTCTCTCTCTCTCTTTCCCTCTCTCTCTCACTCTCCCCCTTCCTCTCCCTCTGCCTCCATCTCCCTCTCTTCTCTCTTTCCTACAAGAATCACTGCCTCAAAGTCACACTGAAATCGAATTGCCACGTTTGAAAAAATGTGGCATTTTACTTGGAAAGGTCACATAGCTTAGTGAAAAGAGCATTGAACTTATAAATAGAAGTCCAAGGTTCAAAGCCTGGTTCTCCTCCTGTCTCATGGGATTAGTACAGGATAGTAGCAGCACCTCCACTGCTCTGTGACCTTGAACCAGCAATGTTGCCCTGGGCAAAGACATTGGGTCTTCGTTCCTGCATGACATCTCTCTTTTTTAACAGTTCTTGCAATGATCAAAAGAGATTATAGCTGTGAAACATTTAAAAATATATGAAATTTATTCACAAATGAGGAGTTTAAACACCAATTAATAAGTTGAAAACATCTTTTTTGTATGTAACATTGTCCTATGACAGCTGGAAAGAGCTGAACATTTCAGTATATGTGTCTGTGCATACTTGATTGACATAACTGAAATATGTTTTTTATTCATCAAGCATCTGATAGCAATGGATAAGAGACTGAGACTGCTTGGAAAATAATGATGGTAGAGCATTAAATGTTACTTGAAGAAAGGTTTTCCAAAAACTGCATAAAGTTATATGAAAAAAGTGAACAAGAAAGAAGGTCAAGTGATTAGCCAAAAAACATGTATAGCTCATAGACACAGACAAGTGTGGTGATGGCCAGAGGGAAGGGGAAGGTGGAGGCTGGGTGGAGTCAGGCAAAGTGACGACGGGGTGGAATGGAGACATCTGTAATAGTGCCAACACCAAAAATAAAGGGAAAAAACAAGTGAAATCATGTGGTATTTGTTGTTCTCTGACTGGCTTATTTCACTTAGCATAATGTTCTCCAGGTCCATCCATACCCAGTCATATGTGGAATGTAATGAACAAACTGAACTAAAAATAAAATGGAGACAGACTCGTAGATGAAGAGCAAATGACAGCTAGTGGGGGGAGGGGGAGAGGGACTGAGAAAAAGGGAAAATGGACTCATGGGCATGGAAAATAGTGTGGTGATTGCTTGTTGAGGGGGGTATAAGGGGACTAAATGATAATGGAAAAAATAGAATCAATATTAAAAGAATTAAAAAAAAAGAAAAGTTAAAAGCCAAAACCATGAGATCTGGGGCATTTTGAGAGAGAGACAAGGGGAGAGTTATCCCAGTATAGCTGAGGAGGAATGACCCAGGTATATGCAGGGGATATAGATATCTGGCCCAAAATATCTTACTTCACCTGCGTGCAGAGGTCAGGTTATGAAATAGGATATGCCAGACGGATTCCATCAATTACTGGCTCAATATTATTTGGCAAGTATTGTTTTTTCCTCCCACAACCACCCTATGGGCTTGGTATTTCATTACCGACAGTGGTAAATCCCACCGCCCTCAGTCAGGTAAGATACATAGGGTGCCCGTTGTAAGTTGTTTCAAAGGGACGAGACTTCTCTTGTACAGTCTGGCCACGTCAGTGTAATTATAATAGCCAACAGTGATGCTGCAACACTGAGAAATTACGTAGCATGTGATGCATGGCTTAGAGATTCTACTAACCAAAAGGGTCAAAGTTTCATCCACTACCAAATTCTCAGTCTAGGTTAGAAGAAACGTCAAAAATCTGAGGTACAACACACAAATTATCGTTTGGATCCTCCTTATGGAGACATCCATCTCATCATCATTTAAGACAGCTTTTTTATCTTTGTAGAACTGGAATTACTATAGACACCAAAAACTCTTCCCATGGACCTGCTGAATCATGGCCCTATCAGGAGACAGGGAAATAAAAATAGTTCTTTCTTTTTCTACCATGACAATTCTTTATGTACTGATAACATTTTCCAGCATTTTTTATTTGAAGAGCTAAATATTATTTCTTGAACCAAATTTAAGAGGATTGCTATTCATCCATCATTTTAGCTAATCCCTTATGAATATGTCCCAGTTTGTCTCCATTTCTTTCAACTGAAGTACTCAGAAGTGGATATCATAGATCAGTTGTTTATAGATGACGATACTGTGAAATACTTTCTTTCTTGTCCTACATGTGTGTATTACAGTTCTATTATTCATTAATATTTACCTAATATTACATATTATTATTTTAGCTAATATTATTTTATCTAATATTTATTGTATTAGCTTTTAGATTGCTCTCATGATACACCTCTTATATAGTATAATAAAACTCATGTCTATTTTTAAATCTTTGTTATTTAAAATTAAAACTATATTAAAAAGTTAACTAATGCTGCATATATACATATATATGTGTATATATATGTATAATCCATTTGCATATCCTCTTATATTCATCACCCAGCTTCAATAGTTTTCAACTTCCACACCATTATGGATCTTATAAGCCATGAAATTAGTGGAATATTACCTATAGGGTAATAAACAAAGAATATTAGGTTTTAAGTAGGAGATATTAAAGTAGAAATTTCACTTGAAAGTTGGTGCAAGTAGGTACAGGAGGGAAAAAAAAAAAAGCAATGCTCACCAAATGACAAACCTAGATATCTATATGCCTTAGCAATTTCACTATGCTATGACACAGGAAATTAATTATAGAGGATGTGGCAGACAGAAAAATGGCCTACCCAAAGATGTTGATATCCTAACCTCAGAGGATATGCTAGGTTGTTGCAAAGCAAAGGGGATTGAGTCTGCAGATAGAAATTAAGGTTGTTAACCAGCTGACCTTAAAAGAGGGAGATTAGCCTAGCTGTTTGGGTAAACTCAATTTAAATCACAAGTGTGGTACAGGGACAGAGAGGAAGAGAATCAGAGGAAGATGTAGCTACCGAAGAGAGGGACAGCGAGATGGAATGGGGCCACAAGCCAAGGAGAGCAAGCACCTATAGAAGCTAGAGAAGGTAAGTAGGCAGATTCTTTCTTAGAGACTTTAGAAGTAACGTAGCCTTGTCGACCCCTTCATTTTAGCCCACGGAGGCCATGTTGGACTTCAAGCCTACAGAACTATAAGTTTTTGTTGTTTTAACCATTAAGTTTATGGGAATTTGTTAACAGTAGCCACAAGAAATGAATTCAGGAAGGCAAACTCTAATGCAAATTATACTATCCAGAGTATTTCCTATTATTTCAGATACATGTTATTCTAAAATTGATGAGTGTGTCCTTTATGTCTTTTTTTAAATCCTCACATGAGGGCTTATTTATTGATTTTAGAGAGAGATGAAGGGAGGGGGAGAGAGAGAGTGTGAGAGTAAGAGAGATCAACCGGTTGTCTCCTGTACGCTCTCCAACCAGGGATGGAACCCACCACTTAGGTATGTGCTCTGACTGGGAATTGAATCAGCGACCTTTTTGGTGTATGTGACTGTATACAAAGTACTTAACTTTCCTTTGCCTCAGTTTTCTAACTTGAAGAAGGCTTGCAACATATGAAAGATTATTAAGGGTTAACAAAGTCAGACCCTGCATGTAAAGTACATAGCAGTAGTGGCTTACAAATACAGTTATACTTGTCATTAGCTTAATACTTTAGAAATAATTTACACATTACTATAACTTTTCTTCAAGCAGAAATTCCTTCTAAATCAAGCTTATTTTAATTATCTCATCAAGAAGAAAAACATCAAAGACTTGTCAAATAGCTGGCTGAACTTCAGACCCTGTCTGCAGTGTCTCTAATATTCCCTGATCTATTAAGCTACTAACCTGATTAAAAGGAGAAATTGAATTAGTCTGACATGACTTAGTTTGTCTGAACCCATATTGAAGCTGATTGGTATGTGTACCTCCTTTCAGGTACTCACTAATAATTTCCATTATAATTGGTTCAAGAATTCCATCTGAAATCGATTAGTCTCATTTGACTAATGTTCGCCTGATGTCCCAGACTCCTGTACACTGTTTCGTTCCAGAACCCGCTGCTTCGTGCTTGCTGTGATGTAATAACTGTGGAAGTCTATAAGCAGCTCACGGGCTGGCGAAGGTCTTCCTCAGAGTTCCAGAACCTCATGTTATCCATGATTTCTGGAGATCATCGCAGTGTTTCCAGAGTTTATAATTTCTAGATTTTTTAAAAAGTTTAAATATTTCAGTAGAAAAGTACTTTCAGTGAGAAAGTTAGCAAGTAGCTGAGCTTCTGTATTGAGTCTCCCATTCTTTCGTCCCTCTCTTCTTATCGTGAAGCATGAAATCTACCTTCTTAATTCTTGGAGTGCAAGGTCCAGAATTGTTAAGTATGGGCAAACGTTGGACAGCAGATCTCCAGAACTTTTGCTCCCGTGTGTGTCTGAAGTAACTCCCCAGTCCCTCACCCCTTCTCCCCAGCCCCCGGTATCACCGTTCCACTTTCTGTTTCCGGAGTTTGATTACGTTAGACACCACACGTAAGTGGAGTCATGCAGGGTTTGTCCTTCTGCGTCTGGCTGATTTACTCAGCATGACGTCCTCAAGGTTCACCCATGCTGCACAATATGACAGAATTTTCTGTTTTATGCTGATTTCTATTCCATTGTATGCATACGCCACATTTTCTTTTTAAATTAGTTTTATTTTTCCAGCTTTTTTGAAACAGAATGCTTAAGTTTAAGGTGTACAATGTGATGATTTGATGCACACACACACACATATATATATGTGTATATATATATGTATATATATGTATGTGTATATATATATATATATATATATAACCATAATAAGGTTAGTTAACACATCCTCCATCATACATAGTTACCTTTATCTTTTGTTATTTTTGTTATGGTGAGGACATTTAAAATTTACTCTCAGATGCTTCCTCGTATATAACACAGCATTGTTAACCACAGTCATCATGCTGTTCATTACATCCCCAGGACTTATTTCTCTTATAAGTGCAAATTTCTACCCTCTGACCAATATCTGATTTCCCATGCCCAACCATAATCTCTGTTTCTATAAATTTGTTTTTTTAAGATTCTACATATAAGTGAGGTCATGTAGTACTTGTTTATCTGCCTTGACTTACTTCACTTAGCATGCTGTCCTCAATTTTAGTCACGTTGTTGCATATGGCGAGATGCCTTTTTTCCCATGGCTGAGTAACACTCCATTGCATACACGACCACATTTCTTCATCCGTTTATCCATAGATGGACACTTAGGTAGTTTTTACCTCTTAGCTGTAGTGAATAAGGCTTCAATGAACACGCAAGCACAAATAACCGTTCAAGATCCTATTTCAGTTCTTTTGGATAAATACCCAGAAGTGGAATTGCTGAATCACATGGTTGATCTATTTTTAATTTTTAGGGAATCTCTATACTGTTTTCCATTACAGCTATACCACTTTACATCCTGGATTCATTTCTTAACTGGAGCTCCCATCTGTCACTATTTGGGCAACACTAGTGCTTTCTTATGCTTGTGAGCCCCCATGAATGAAATATCAATTTATTTTTTAAACACATGATAAAGGTAAATTTAATATTATTAAGGGTAAAATAGGAAATTTCATATGTAATCTTTTTCTGTGGCTCAACTTTGATAATAAAAGAAAGGGCTGATGTGATTTGTGATTTAGGTAATAGGGTTGTCAAATTGCAGCTGTTTCAACTGCTAAATCCTCACTAGAACAAAAGAGGAGCATGACAGAAATGCTGTGAATCACATCCCGACAGCTTCTGTCTTTCAGTTGTACACAGGTACATGCAAATGCGTGGGGCAGAAGCCCTGACTTAGTAAATGTGTTAAAGAAAACATGCAGATGAAGTGACAAAAACAGCCACACACAGAAAATGTTCATGAACAGAAAATTTGACCAATTAGACGATGTCAGTTCTCTGGCTTCCACCGTGCTTTATAAAATAATTAGAAATGAAATGCAGGTTACATATCCAACAACTTTCATTTGCATTGTGTGTGTGTGTGTTTAAATAAATCACCTTGTCCCTGTGCTGTCTCCTGCCTGTGTGAAAATAATGGCGTGTAACTCCTTAGGTGAATACTGAAACTATATTACTGCGTTCCTACCTTTGTCCATCAAGCAAAGCTAACTTCTTATTTAGGATTTAATAGACAACAGGCACTTACTGCCCAAGTCTGTCCTCGGGATGTGTCTCACATGGAAAGGATGTACACCTGTAGTAGTGGCTGTGTGACAGAGACACGCACTGGGCTGTTAATGATAATCCTCATAGTGCACTCATTGTTCCAGAGAATAATATTCTATTAGTATTAGTTAAAGTCAGATGATAACACATACTAGAAATTCAAATTTATCTCAACTAGTGGATAATTACATTTTATTTCAAATGTGAAGTTTTTCTCTTTCAATCTAATGTCTTTGCCTTAAATACAGAAAGTAGTTTAAAAACAAAAAGACAACAATTTTTAAAGCTCCACGTGGACAGATGACATATAGTTCTCTTACTAAGTGTCAGCAAATCCCTGAAAAGACGAATAGGTATGTAGTATGTATAAGTACATTCTTGAAAAATCCCAATACTCCAAGTCTCTCAGTCGCTGGCGCTGCCCCTCCATTCTTCAGGCGATTCACTTTTATCCAGATTTTATTAGAAGATAATGACGGAGTTAGGAACGGGATTTCTGTCCTAAGTGCTTGCTTGCGTGATTTCACAGTAGTGAGAGAGATTAATTTTAAAGAAATTAAAAAACAAAGAAATCAAAGGAAACTGCATGTTGATAATCTCAACAGTCCTTCAAGTCTGCTTATCTACTACTAAAAAAGCAATTCACTCAGAAGCTGGGGAAACTTTAATACACTCATCAAAGCCCTCTTTGCAATTACAGAGGCATTAAATAAAGTGTCCAACAGTGAGAGGTGAATCTTAAGTAGTTTAAAGATTGCATTTAGATGATGAAGATAACAGCCGTAATACTTAATGCTACTATAGAGCCTTTATTCCTGCAGGCTTAGAATATTTAACTAAAGGTCAAACGATACAAATCTCTGATAGTTTCCGATGAAGCTGAAAAATTGTATCTATTCTAATAATGCTTTGTGTTTTTTCCTGCATTTTTATTTTCTTTCATTAGAAACACACTCAATATCTATCTATGAGCATTCTAGAACAAATCCTCCTTAAAAAGCAAAGAGTGTTTTCAACTTCAGTGAAAGCAAATGCCTTAATGCTGAGTTTAAATGATTTTTGAGAATAGTTATATGGATGTAAATTTAATTCTATCCTTAATACAAAACTTGTAAAAATTCTGATTGGTTCATAGAAACTACAAAATGTAGTATTATGACTAATTGTAAGCAAATATTATAGAAATCCTGCAAAAAAGAAGAAATTAAAAAATAGATCCTGACAGTCTAAAAACTGAAGAGGATGAGCAATAAATGTTCGTTAATTAGGTACATATTTATCTTCACAATGCCGGACACAACAAGCCATACTGGGTGGCAACACTGTGAAGTTAGTGTAAATCTCAGTTTAAAAAAGTAATATAAAAGTCTATGTTGCCAGACAAAATGATAAAAAAATATTTTTCATATAAATAACTTTTTCTTATATGTAATGATACACATATAGCTTCGTATTTCTGAAGGGTTAAAACTATATTATATGAAAATGATGGAAATATTATAATCTAATAAACTCTGAGAAAATTATAATCTTGTATATGGCAAATTTGTGTTTCTACTTACAGAACTGAAAGAATGCTATAGATCAATTCATCTGAGAAATTGTTTCAGTCTTACAAATCCATCTGCAACTTTTAGACTAAATCTAGATTTTTGAAGAAGTTAGAACTCTATTCTTTATACTCAGTGAATAATTTGGTAAAATTAAAATGTGTTTTTAAATACATAAAATACAAGTTAATCAAAGTTTACATCATTGTAAACTTAAACCATTCTAAGCCATTTCATGACATTGCTTAAAAATATTAGTTAACATTGTTTAAGTTAGCAATAATTACAGTTTTTATCTAATTCTAAAAAATTTAAATGATAAAACTAAACTCATTGATTAAAAACACATCAAATGTTAACTAACTCTTTAGCCTTTAAGCATCTGCTATTTTAACATTAAAAAATGCAAATGATTTTTCTCTCAGTTGGCAGTTTTCCTTTACCATAAATCACCACCAACAAAAATATACATAGAGAAAAAACCTCTAGTTAAAAAAAGTCATGTTGTAGAAACCACACAATGATATTTAAGACAAACAGTAGAAGCTAAAAGGAGGGCTTCTATTTTACATCAGTATCTCAACAGCAGTCCCTATTGTAGCCTAGACCAGGTTTCATAAGCATATTCATTAAGACAATGAGAAAAATTACAAGGAAAAGAATATTTGAGACGCATAATATTTTAGAGGAAAAATGACACTAATTGAAGCTACAGGCTACCGGAAAAAAAAAACAATTCAAAATTAATCTTATTAATTTTTTCCCAATGCTATCTCAGACACTCCATCGTTGCACAAGTGGGGAAAGGAGAGAGAAAAAAAATCAAGGATAATGTTGTGTTTATAGCTACAATCCCCAAACAGGGCCTCACTGAACCATTGTGTAAGTCAGTTCTGGTTATGCAACGTGGCATCCCTGCACAGGTAAGCCTGTGCAGTTACCCAGTGGTCAAGAAGAAAGGGGAATATCTGATGGAAAACCAGGAAGGTGACTGCACTTTCGTTTATACTAGTTTCACACACCATGTTCAGAATGCAGAGAACCAAGGAGTGCATGGAAGAGAATGATGCCATCCGAGAACAACGGAGGAATTACATGAATATCTGTCACGAACAGGGTCCTCTTCATAGTTACTTACCCTTTGTGTGAAAAAAGATTGTGTGTGTGTGTGTGTGTGTATTTAAACTTATCTAAAACACAAGTGTACAAAAAAGGGCAACCCATTCAGCTCCAAGCATTAGAAACATCTGTTGTCTGGACATTCTTTAAGGATGAGTAAAAAACAAACCCAAATAGCATGCTATAACATTGGTCCAATCTTATAAAAAGAGGAAAATAAAAGCTTCTTCTGTCTTACCTTTGAATATGACCCCACAGAAGATGCAGAAAGAAGACACACAAAACTGGCATACTAGATAGGTGATAACAGAGACTGTCCTTATAAATCAGAAGCAGAGCATAAAGTGGAGAAAACAGACAAACTTAAAAAATTAGAGAAAGGAATACATTTAAAAGAAAAACATAAAAAGAAAAAAGAGTAAAGAAATTTTAAAAATAGAAATACAATTCAGAGAAAAATAACAAAAATAATGTTTCAGAAAAATGGTATGGAAAGCAAACTTGTTTTTTTTTTTTTAAAGTAAAAATAACCTTGGCTGGTGTGGCTCAGTGGATTGAGCATTGGACTGCAAACCAAAGGGTCCCTGGTTCAATTCCCAGTCAGGGCAAACGCCTGGGTTGTGGGCCAGGTCCCTGGTTGGGGGCACACGAGAGGCAACCACACAACAATATTTCTCTCCCTCTCTTTTTCCCTACCTTTCCGTCTCTAAACAAAATAAATTTAATTTAATTTAAAAAAGTAAAAATAAAATAGATTAATTTAAGGTGTAGCATAGACATGCTAAAGAGAACAGTACATGACAAGCTGATTCTTCCAAAGATGAAAAATAAAATAAACAGAAGAGAAAAAGAATGCCATGAGAAGCCAATATGCATCAACTATGAAAAATTTACACATACTGGTTTTAAAGACGTATTATTTTCCAGAGTAAAATGTCTAATTCATCAACATACCATTGCAATGTTTTTGAGCTGTAAAGCACACTGCTGATGAAATAGATACAGACAGATATATAGATGTAGATATAGATACAGATATAAAATGAAAATGTGTGTCTTCAAAATGCTACACTGCAAGCATTAATTTCTAGAAGAAAATGGAACATTATCTATATAGAAATAAATACTGTAATTTGTTCAAACTCATCTTGAGTGTTCTAGTTCTCATTTTTCTAGTGGTCTCGGGGCTGGCAGTGCCATTGTGCCAATGTTTCTGCCCAGTAGTCTCTCTGGGGAGTCCCACAGGGGTGGAGCCACAAAGATAAAGTTACAGATGTTACCACATTACTGATCTTTAAACATTTGGAAAGAAGAAACATAAGATGACAATTGATTGAGTAATTTTCTGCTCACCCACATAATTGAAAGTTAATTGCCATTTAAAATATGTTTTAAATGAATACATGTTTCCTGATAGATAAACATATTATTGATATATTGTTGAAGATTTTTCTTTGAAAAAAGTAATAACTCTTTCAGTGTAATGGTATTTTTTATGAAAAACAATACTATAGCCTTTGCCAGGTGGTTCAGTTGTCTCACATAAATGTTTCTCTCTCTCCTCTCTCTCTCTCTCTCTCTCTCTTTCTCTCTCTCTCTCTCTCTCTCCTCCTCTCCCTCCTCCTCCCCCTTCTTCTCTCACTAAAATCAATAAACACATCCTTGGGTGAGGATTCAAAAAAAAAAGAAAAAGAGAAAAACAATACTTATATGCATGAATGGAATCTTGCCCAGCATCACCAAGATGTGAAAGAAATTTACACGGAGTGGTAGCATTTTGCATGTTTTTACTTCCCTTCTTAATTAATTTACTTTTTTGTTTCCATAATAATGTCTTAATTTAGGTACAAATACAAAAACTGTGAGTATGGACCATTTATTAAGTGATTATACCCTTCATTAACTACATATTTACACTTAAATTGAAACATCCATACTTACATTATATGCTACATAATTACCATAATCCCTGGATCTAGAATCATAACCCTGATTAACATTTATATTAACCATGGGCTTCATAATGCACAGTTTACAACTGACAAAGAAACCTATTATGTTTCTTCTCATACCAACGATAACACATGCAGAATCAAGGAAGGTGTGTTTTTGTCTTTAGGAATTGTTTGGAGGACAACCTGGGTTAGTACTGGTAGCTTGGACTTTGGTGCTTGGGCTCAGGCAGGCCTATTTCTGTCTCCAAAGTGGGCATGTTGATTGAATTTCATATTCAATGAATATAAAATAAGATTTTTGTCTATTCAATTCTGTTTGAAGCAGAAACATTTCAATGTTTAAAAACTCTGAGATTAATCTTTAATATGAAGAACCACACATTATTAATCTCTTTTGCCATTTTTCATATTTCTCAAAATAGTGTTCCTTCATCCTTTTTCTTAGCCACTCAACTCCTGGTTAATTCATCTCTTAATCCCTCAGGGAAAAGTCACTAAAAACATGCAGGAGAAATTACTTTCTTTTTGAACTTTTTTTTATTGTTGTTCAAGCACAGTTGTCTCCATTTTTCCCCTCACCACTCCCCTCCCCACCCCAGCCATCCTCACTTCCCACACTTGATCCTACCCTCCTTTGGTTTTGTCCCTGTGTCCTTTACAGGTGTTCCTGGAAACCCTTCCCCCTTTCCCCCATTATCCCCTCCCACCTCCCCTCTCATTAAATTATTTTCTGATTATAATCTTAAGAACAGTTTTACTTCTTTATCTGTTGACTTTGCTTAATTTTTAATGCTTTGTAAGCAAACAAATAACTTGCAAAGTAAAACAGGGGGGAGAATTAATGAAATCATATCCAAGACTGGAAGGAGGATCTGAAACTCTATGGTACACCCTGGAGCAGATAAAAATCCCACTCTACTCAAATGCAAACACTGACATCATCAGTAGCAGTAACTATTAGGTGATACCTTTCCCAGTCATCAGCTGTCATGTATTCAAGATAAGTTATTCATGAATATATAACAATAAATTCACATGATTTATTCAAGACATTTTTTGAATGCTGGAATCCATCTCCAGTGGTCATCCATTGCTTTCAAAGTCCAAGCCCCAGGATTATTACCTAAATCCCTTCAAAATATGGCCCTCCCTGTAATTCTAGCTTCCTTTCCTTTCCTTCCCTGTATTTCAGAGTATTTTTAAGTGCTCCAGCCATGATCAATCACTTCAGTGCTTGGCGTTTGTGCTCTTCTGTGCTGCCTCTGCTTCCTGAATTGTCTATGACTCCGGAGTTCCCGGTGATTGGGCAGTTCCGGCATCTTTCTATCTCAGTCTAAGACACACTACACACAGGCAAGAATTGCTGCTGGGATACATGCCTCTTTTCTGTTCTCATAACTCCACATTCTAACCTACTGAATAAGGCAGGGACAGTAACCTGTTCAGTTGTAGGTTCCCAGTGGATGATATTTAGCTAGTTGTCATAGATTTTCTTAACACTAGAAACATTACCTGATTTTATTAAATAGGTAGGAGATGGAAGTAAAACTGTACTTGTACTAGTGGAGATAAGGCTTTATTACTTCCTCCAACTAAGCATATCAAGGTTTACTAAAATTGTGGCACAACCTAAACTATATTGGTGTAAAACATGGTTTTGTGAGTAAAAAATTAAGTGTTGCCAAATAAGTATTGTTAAAAGAGTTGGAAAATTTTCCCTGGCTGGTGTGGCTCAGTGGATTGAGTGCTGGTCTATAAACCAAAGGGTTGCCGGTTTGATTCCCAGTTAGAGCAAATGCCTGGGTTGTGGGCCAGGTCCCCAGTAGGGGGCACGTGAGAGGCAACCACATGTTGATGTTCCCCTTCCTCTCTTTCTCCCTCCCTTCCCTTCTCTCTAAAAATAAATAGAATCTTAAAAAAATAAAGAATTGGAAAATGAAAAGTCAACAAAGCTCTTAGCATTGATTTATACTATATGTTTCTCAAATTTTACCTTGTGTATTTTATATACCTTCTTTATTAGAATATACAGTTCAAATTTTAAGGGACTATAAAAATATTATTTTTTTGTCTCACATAGGTGTGTCTAATTGCTTCCATTGATATCAACTCAAATAATTGCCAGTAAAGATCAAAACCTTAAAAGTAGTATAACATTATTCACATGCAAATATTTAGTAAATTTTCTGTGTGCTTCAAGATTTCAGATAAGAGTACAATTTGGGGGAAGAGGAAAAACCTCTATCTATTGGTATGCCATCTATATTTTTCTATTTAATAATGGTTATCCAAATCTTTTATTATTCTTTTTATTTTTTGGAATGGTAAAAGGAACATTCATCTCCATTAGATTATTTCTCTAAAACACATCACTAGCTACCAGCAGAACTGGAAAATACATTCTGATCATACCTGACTATAAGTCTAGTACTCTCTTTAAATATACCATCTTGTGTCAGAGGAAAATTTTTAGTTTCATATCAAGACGCTACATTGAAGTTGTTTGTTTAATTTTTTCCTCTTCAAATTCTCATGGAAACATCTAGGCAAATGTGACACTTTTGGGAAGTAGAATCAAAATGGGAAATTAGGAGAAAAAATATTATCAAATAAGGAATTTAGGAATTTTCACAAGGCACAATAAAAATGGGATCCAGATAGTAAATGATTATGGCCAAAATTAATAAAAGCTAACATTTATTAAGAACTTACTGTGTATCAAATGAAAACATACACAAGAGAAGCAGCAGAAATGGAGAATTTTAAGCTGCATCATTCATTAGACACATTATGTACCAGGCACTTTGACCAATACATGGCTCAAATTATTAAAGAAAAACTAGAGGAAGTGATAAGTGTTTATGATAAAGTGAACAATTTTCCAGAAATCCATATCATAGAAAATCGGAAAATCACAAAAATGATGATATATATATATAGATATATATCTATATATATATATCCTAACATAAAGTATTGGTATTATTGACACTCTCCATTGGCCAAGAAACAAGTAGGCGAATGTTTAGGTTAACTATACAGCCACGTGTCACTTGACGACAGGGAAACTTTTGAGGAGTGTGTTCTTAGGCGATTTCATCGGTGTGTAATCTGGCTTCTCACAGAAAGCTAGGTGCACAGCCTGCTACTCACCCAGGCTCCATGTATAGCCTGCGCTGCTAAGCTACTAACTTCTATAGCATGTGACTGTACTGAATATTGGGGGTAATTGTAAGACGATGATTAGTATTTGTGTGTCTAAACATATATAAACATAGAGAATATATAGTAAAAATAAAGTATAAAAGACAAGGTGATACACCTGCATAGGGCACTTATCATAACTGGAACTGTCAGGACTGGAAGCTACTCTGTGGAGACAGTGAGTGAATGTGAAACCTGGGGCGTTATTGGAAACGACTGTGGACTTTAGCCACACGGCACACTCAGGCTACACTAAACTTATAAAACAATATGAGAGGAAATCAAGCACCAGAGAAAGTGATGCAATCGAGAGGAGCAGTAAATACACGATGTAAGAGGTTGCTGTCAGTGTAACACGACCTGTCTTTGACTGAAGCATCGTTATGTGGCAAATGACTGCACATATCACATGGATTTTTGAGAGGCATAAACAAAGGTGAACAAGAGAAGGAGTGAGAGATGAGTGCTTGTGTAGAAGGACATTGTGTTTGATCTTTCTAGTGCTTATTCACACCCATTTATCCTTTTCTTTGCAATGTGGGAGTAATACACTTGTCCATCCTTTGCTATTAGTTAGGGTCATGTGACTAAGTGGGGCTAATGGACTATGGACAAAGCATTTAATTGCTGGTGTGGGACCCTGCAGCACTAGTGATTTCATCTCCTGCCATGGTAGATCTTAACAACTCGTGAGGAGAGGGTGATGTCATTAAATGGTGGAAACTTGCAAGCCTAGTGTCCCTGAGTGACAAAGGGAAGCAAACCCTTCCCTTGAATAGTGTTGAGGAAGAAATAAATCTTGGCTGTGTCAACACCCTGAAATCTGGTTTGTTACTACACTTCATAGCCAAGACTAGACAAGTAATATGTGTGTATATATCACAACATATATATATCCAAATGATATGCATGTATATATGTACAGATGTGTATATATGTGTGTGTTCATATATGAGTGTGCAAACACATTATGTTTTTTTATTTCTGGGTGGTAGACATTTATGTTGCTTTACCATCATTCTCTGTTTTACATTTTTGGGGTTTTGGTACATTTTCTATTTCAGATGGCATGCTCTATGTGTTGAATAACTTATCAATCATTTACAAACTGTTTCTGATATTTGGAGAAAAAATAATGAGGGAAATGGCTCTTGAATATTTATTTTTGACTTATCTCAAAAGCCATAATTAAAATCAATTTATCAAGTATAGATATCTTTGATACACTGATATAATAAAAATTTAGAATTTACCTAATTTTCAAAGATATTAAGAATGCATGCATTTGGCAAAATATGTTCATATAAACTAAGTATTTTAATCTAGCATGTAGAAGAATAATAACAGTAAGCAACATTAGAGAAGAGAAGGGTTAATAAATGCAATCTTTTTTTGTATTTTGGTTTCACAAAATTCTGGAGTAACGAAAGCAGATACAAAGCTTAGAGACAGTCTTATGTATGTCTTCAGACACTAACGGCGTGGAATTTATCTTTTGAGTGGGCAGGAGAGTGCACATTAATGGATTCCAGTGAGACACTTTTCTTGCCCTACTTGTAACAAGACTCAAGTGTGACCTGAATGGCTCCCTGGTGCTTGAATTTATATTCTTCTCAGAGGCATTGGATATTGTATTTCACTACAAAGAACTAAAAACATTGCAATCATTATTTATAAATCTTTTAGAAAATGCATTTTCTTAGCAACAACTATGGCAACAAGGAACTCACAGTGACACTAGAAAAGAATTGAGCTCAGTTGCAGAGGGTAATGCATTCAGGATTTATATTTTACCACCATCTATATTTTAAAACTGGAAAAATCAAAACATTCGCTAGATACAATTACTTTCTATATTCAACCCATGTGTTCCATTTCAGTAACATTTAAATGTGGAAATATAAAGTACGTTTACTTAATAGTCATGAAACATTTATAAACATAAAATGACTCCAGATGATCAATATCATCTTATTTCCAGGGTATAGTCAACCTCACACAGTTGCAATAACACTACCATTTCTAGCCATAGTGCTTATATTACTGTCACTTGTTATAAATTTAATAAAGTATTTCTGGAATTGAAGATACGGTCATTCTTTTTTTAAGTGTTCAATTTAAAGCAAATATGATTTATTTTCTTTGACATATTACAGTACCCTGTTATATTACATTAGATACAGAAATAGTTATTTCTTAGCAATTGTTTTTCCTTATATTAAGAGCCCTTTTTTAATCAGAAAAGCTTGTATTACTTATCATGTTTCTTACTAAGGTATGATTTTTTAAGTATTTAAAGTCTACATTATTTAAGGAGTTAGGAGTTCTTATGGTGATCAGTAATTTCAAGCCCATGTTGGCAGACATAAGTGCATTTCTCCGGCACGAATAATATCAACAAATTAGTATATTGTTATATTGGTTTGCTAGGTCTGTCACAAAAATACCACCGACTGTGGGGCTTCAACCACAGAAATTTATTTTCTAACAGTTCTGGAGGCAGAGTCTAACTAAGCTCAAGGTGTAGGCAGGGTTGGCTTCATCAGAGAGCTGTGGGGGAAGAATATATATATTCCAGGCCTCTTTTTGTCTCATAAAGTGAGACCTGAAATCAGCACAGAAGAGAGGGTTTTCTGCCAACCCCCCGATCTTCATCGCAGCTCCACTAGGTGATGTGGGTGTCCCTCCAGTATTCTGGCACGAGATGTTTTCTGGTTTGTGTTTTGCTACGTGTCTCTTTTGCATCTCTATGGCACTTGTATTTAAATATTTTGGATGTCATAAGGGGAGAGCAGAATCTCCATTCTACCTTCTACTGTTAAGAAAATCCTCTTTTATATGAGTTTTACATCACAGTAGGTTAAAAGAATAGACAGTTTGACCTACTTAGTTCTATAAGATGTTTATGAAAATGTAATGACACTGATTATTTGACTTACAGACATTTTTCTATTGTTGTTGCATTTTATGTTACACCTGATGAGATTATTGCCTTTTGCTTGGGGGTTTCTCTATAAAGTGAAAGTGGGAGTAGAAAGAAAACTGGAGGTTGATTTTAGAAGGTTGATTTTAGGCACCCTCCTCATGCATGGGGTGGCCAATGTTTTCTTCTCTCTTCTACACCTTGAGACTCAGGAAGTAAGTCTGGTTAGTTCTTTGGTCTATTTATACCCAGAGGTTTCTATCAAGCCTGGCTACAATCTTTTCAGAAGCCTCTAGATACTATCTCTGAAGGGAGTCACTCCAGGGATTCTTAGACTTTTGCCATAATAACAGAGTCCAGAGAATATTACTTTCAAGTAATTAATAACTCTACGAGAGAAGTTTCTACATCAGTGCTTCTGCTGCTCTTAGTCATCAAGTTTGGGTTCTCCAGGTCATCTAAGATGGCAATGCCTTGTGTTTACAATGGCACAAGGTCATTTGTGCCAAAGGCAAACCCACAAAAAAGAACAGTGAGATTCTTCTTCTTTTTATAAAATCATGTATCATTTCCCAAAACAAGTGATATCATTTAAATTTCTAATTATACACAGAATCCTTGGGAATTAAGAAAGATAAGCATGTTATTTATAAGGAACTCAAAGAGAAGAGAGTAAATTCTTCCTTTCAATAGTCCAAGACCAAAAAACAAGCGGATTAACCAGTCATTGGAAGTAACATCAGTTGGAGTTCTGTGTCGATCTATCATCAAATAAAGGTGATCTAATTATGATAAGCACATGGTTCTAAAAACTTATTTCATATAAGAAGCACTAAAGGAACCTTTTAAATCACTTCCAGATATCACCTCTGACTTACCAAATCACCACCTCAAATAGCAGAGTCCAAGAATGGACATTTTCTTAAAATTCTAGAAGCAATTTTTATGCAAAGCCAGAGTTTAAAACCACTATGGTAGTTGATAAACCAAAATCATAAACTAAGAACGCACTGGCCAATCCTCTCAATAATTTAATCTCATGACATTTACAGCTGACTAATTAATTTTCCATTCATTAGACAGTGCCCTACTGCTATCATTACAGAGGAAAAATAATAAATAAAGTCATTGCAATATTTGTATTCACTTTCCAACAAAAAATTTTGTTTGTAACTTAATTTACTATCTTGCCTTACTACTAATTATAATTCTAATCTAATAATGATAAATATGTATTATTGATTAATGTCAATGAAAAGCACCTAACAATATAGAAGATGGCATATATAATTGTTTATATAAAACATATACAAAGATGTTTGTACAATATATATAAAAATATTCTCCTTTTAATTAAATAAAGGGAAATTTCCAATTTGGTTAAAGTAAAAATTTGAAAACAAATACAGGAATAGCAAAATTTAATATGACATTCTAATGACTGATTGCAGTTGAGAAGGAAGAAAGATGCACAGGTTCTTCTTACTCACCATGTTGTGTGTGTGTGTGTGTACATATCTCACTATGTGTGTGTACACATCTCACTATGTGCATGTACATATCTCACTATGTGAGTGTACATATCTCACTATGTGCATATACATATCTCACTGTGTGTGTACACATCTCACTATGTGTGTGTACATCTCACTATGTGTGTATACATATATAACTATGTGCATATACACATCTCACTATGTGTGTACAAATTATATTATATATAAATATCGGTGCATATTTACATATAAATATATATTTACATATATATTCTCACAACTACATTTTCTTCACTACCACATTATGAGTGGTGGAAGACAATCAATTTCAACTTTAGGGCAATTCCCAGAGGATTCCTAAGGTAAAAAATTACATTTCAAAATTCAGTCTCAAGACTGGAAGAACTGGGAAATTGTTTCCTTTTCTTATGGTAGCAGAATATCTGGTACTTTTCACCATCTATTTCTAAAGTGGAATGCAGGAATAATGGAACCTTCTCTAAGTAAAACTATCACATTACCCATTGTAAAGTACTCTAAGACTATAAAAGGGGGCAAGAAATCTAGAGGAATAAAATCTATCCATTTTAACTAATTGAGAAGAGACATTTTTACCTTTCAAAGAAAACATATGGAAACATGGTTTTCACATATGGAAACATAGCAACACATTGCCTTCAAGAGCAAGGAATGTGAGATGATGATTTTTAAAAGCTTATTTGAAGTCCATGTAGTGTAATAGAACACACAAAAGGAATGTCTTCTGGAAAATGTGGGGTTACTTCACATCTAATTTATAGAAATAAACATTCACAAGTCATTTTCTTTAATCAGAACTGCTATCATAGCTAGAAGACTTTTGTTAATCTTTGGTATTAATATTTAGGCAAAAATATAAATATTTTCCAATCTGATCTGATTCCTAAGGTATTTTTTATATAAAAAGCAGGGGGAAAATAGCTAAGTGTTAAGACAAGTTAGTATTACAACCTAGGATAGTTGCTGAGTTTTATAAAAGACTAGATGACTATCTTTGGGTTAATTTTTTTAATAAGTGGCTGAAATCTTCATTTATAAAATGGAGTTTATAATAAATAGTACGCAGGGTTGTAGTGAAGGATAAAGTGTAACAACTGTGAGTACCATTTAATACGGCGCCCAGCACAAAGGCAGGGCTGGGAAACTGATAGCTCCTGCTGCTGCGTGTGAATCAGGAGCACACAATCTGCATGCACATCCTCCTTATTGATTGATTACTGTATCTTATACAAGGATTAGAGTCATGTACTTATGTGGACACTCCCATGTTCATTTCATGCTTATCATCATCAGCACCATGTATTTGACTAGGGCATCAACTTGCATTTGGCAGTATCCTGTGCTTTCTGTACCTTCACAGTTAAAAACAGAAGCACAAACTAAGTTAAAGAATGAAAATCCAGTGTAATAAATGGAAAGGCACCTTAAATGACACTAAATAAATGAATTTTTCCTCTTTTTAATTTAAGTAGGATACAAAGCCATACAGTGTTTCTTTTAAAGCTATTTGTACTTTTCAGTTTGTCTAGGTTAACAGAACAAACCTATCATAGAAGAACCCACTTTATACATTCTCAATATACTTTGAAACAGACACTTCCTGAAATTTTAAGATTGGTTTTCTATTTAACTTTACAATTTAAACAGGGTTGTAAGAAAATGGATCATTTTTCTGCTTCCAACCTTTATAAACATTGAGTGTTGAAAATTTCCAATTTTTGACTTTATATCATAAGTGGCTGAATTAAATTTGAGATATGTAACACCATAGCTAAAGAAATAAATCACTTCTTGCTAAAAATAATTTAAATAGGTACTACCAACATAGAATATTATTTAAAAAAATGTTTAATAAATAAAAGTAGCATTTCCTGAGGTTTTACCATTGAATGGTGTATGTCCCAGAAAGACTTTTTTGTTTTTATGTTACACAGACTATATTAAGTAGTAATTACTTATAATAAATTGTAATATTGCACAAATTACCAGAGCCATTCTTTTTATTAACACAACTTTATTAAAAATAAGAAAGCTATTGCTAACACTATCATATTAGTATCCCTCTGAGATTTGAATTATAATTGCAGTCACTTTTATTCTGCCCCACGAGACACAAAAGAAATGCAGGAGGCAGCTGGCTATTCATTCATGTAATTATATTTCTCCCTATGTTTAAACTGTAGGGAGAATTTTTGCTAATGGAACTGAAAATTAATAGTATCCCACTCCATTCATATTGAATGTGGTTATTCTTGGGCCATAGAGAGATTAAAACGCAGGGAAAAATGGCATATTGTGTGTCTGTGACCTTTACTCAAAACTTATCTGCAACATGGATAAGCTAAGGAATCACAAGAAATAAAGAAAAGTTAAGATATTGCCTAGCAACAGCTCAGAAAAATGAAAGCAATGGCAGACTCACCAGAAATGAGAACAGGTGAAATCATTGAAAAACTATTTTAGACATAGTTTTTCCATTTCTAAGTCATCTAGGTAGAAAAAGAGAGCTAAGCAGAAATGGCCTTATTTCTCTGCATCAAAAGAGCAACAGAGGAATAGACGGACATAATGACATGCTTTTCTACTCATCGCTGCAAACTCGCATCAGAGCGGTAAAAGTTCCATCGGAAATAATCAAACGTGAGTTCCAAATTTACAGCAATAGAATTGAAACCTAATACAAAAATAAAGAATTGTGCCACAATACTATTCAGTTTTGACCTCACGTGGCATCATAAGATCTTTTCTAGCTCTTTTTATTTACTTCAGAAAATAGCAGATTAGCCTAATTTTATTTTAAAATGTAAATAGTTATATATTAAATATGTTTATTTTTAATCACTGAACCTGATCATTCAGATGTTGATTTATTTGCAAATGGCTCTCAAAAATATTAGGAATGGGGCTCCAGATTGTCTCTAAGCCAGCTGTGACATAATGCGAAAAGAAAAACATAGGGTTCGAAGTTAGAACATGCCTGTTGGTGTTGGGAGGATTGAATGAAACAAGTAATTAACAGCATCTAGCACAGTCCCTACCTTTTGGGGGAGGGGAGGTGTTTTCGATAATTATTTGCTCGCTCTTACTCTGATTTAGTATTCCATGGGAACTCTTTTTAGCAGCAGACGGGACTTGCGCCAGCACTAGTGGGTGGAGTTGCCGTACAGTGCCGCGGTGCAGTTGCGGTTTCTGCAGTACTTCTGTCCGCGCAGACAACTCCGACTCGGTCTGGGGGAATTGCTTCTAAGGAGGTATTAGGGAAAGGAAGGAACAAGGTCACCTTGTGCGGAAATTATATTAGGGTGAGTAGAGTTTGTCCTAATAGAATTTAGCTTCTAGTTGAAAGCCACTACTCGTGACAGGCATGGGGGTATAATAGGGGAAACAACTCAGAAAAGGAGGCACCTTCCAGGAACTGGGTAGGGGTAGGGTGCGTGTGCTAAACCATGTCCCTGTTCAGGCCCTAACAACTGTTTTATTTTCCGGAATGATTGCAGTGCTACTCATCTGCCCTGCCCCTCTATAATCTTACCTGGGCAAATACAAAGCTGAACGTCTCAGCTGCCTATTCAAAACCCCCTTTTCTTCTCTAGAATAAAGTGTAATTGTCACAGAGTTATTGGTATGTGTTTTGAAGTAGATTTAAAAATGCAGCCATGAAATTTTAGCAGAGAGGGCAGTTATCACTTATATTTCCAAGAGGACAAAGGTTTCTATGTACTTCTTTTGAGAGGGAAGAAGGAAGGGTGGTAATTGAGAACACTCCCAGTGCTGGGCGCCTGCGGGAGGGAGCCTGACTGTGGCTGTGACTCTGCACCCGCACAGCGGTGTCCTGGAGCCCAGGCCGCTCACCCTCAGCACTTCTCGCTGCAGTGCTGATCACAGGGTAGCACTCAACGACAGTTTGTTCAGTGAGTGAAAGGATTTCTCATAAGAATGATTCCCAAGTTCCGGAATCCAGAAGGAAGAAGTGCAGAGTTTAGTGGCAAGTGGTCTGTCACCTGGGCTACTTTAATGGAAGTATTTTTATCCATGAAATGGTCAAGAATAATTTTTTTAAAAGTAGTCAATTGATGTACCTAAAATAACATTTGAGAATTAGTGTAAGTAAAGTCAGACAGAAGAACTAGAGGGGGATAGCTCTTACCTCTCTGGTTTATTACAATGGCCACTGGACAATATGTATTAATGCCACAAGCCTAGTAATGGTGTTAATGTCATAACTATCATGTTCCAAGCAGCTAGTACATGACAGCACATTATACTCAGAAACTGAGGCATAGAGTGATTAATTGCCTTGTCCTAGATCACGTAGTTAGTGCATATTGTGGCCAGGGTGTAAACGAGTGGCTTTTTGACTCCAGGTCTTTTAAGGATGGCACACTAAATTTTGCTAAAACAATGTCCCTTAAGGTCACTTTGTAATATTCCAAGAGCTACACAGTTTAAATTAACCAGTCCTTTCATTCACTATTGTGGATTAATTCTTCATATTAAAATCATCATGATAGGTACATATATGAAAGGAAGTAACATTTTAATGCACAGCAGTCATTGAGAACATTTGACTATATGAACTCAAGTTAAAAAGATAAAAATAAAACTCAGTTCTTTGAGATTATTATTTAATTATTATTATTTTTGTACTTTTCATGGAGATAAATTGGCTAATAACATCATAAGTTTCAGGTATAGAATACTATAATTTAATATTTACATACAATATAGTTGAGTACCAAAAGTCTAGCTCTCACCAATTCCTTTTCTGGGTATTTATCCAAAATATATGAAAATAGTACTTTGAAAAGATATATATATCCATATACTTATTGCAGCATTATTTATAGTAGCCAAGATATGAAAACAACCTAAGTGTCCATTGACACATTGACAGATAAATGGACAAAGAAAGCATGATATATACACACACACACACCATTCAGCCATAAAAAGATGTAATGTTGCCTTTTGTGACAACATGGATGGATGAACATGGATGGATATTAAGGGTATTAATTATTGTTTTTAAACTCAAAACTAGTTAATTCAATCTGAATGTAACATCTGTTGTTTAGTGTTCTTTTCTGACTTATACATGAATTAGGCTATTTTGTTTACCTCTTCTCAAATTTCTTATATTTTTACATTACAAATGAAAACCTTATAAAGTACATAAAATTGGAATTGCAAATGATTTTGAGACTCTTGAAAGCATTTAAAAATGTGTTGCAACTTAATTTAAATTGCTAAAACATTCAAATACTAATCACATGTATGACCTTTACATGAACCTCATACATTTTAGAGACAAAGTTTCAATATAAGTAGTAGTTAAAATAATTAAGGGTAAACAATTTTTTAGTAATTTCCTTCTCAACCTTGCTCTTTGTTTATTAAAACTTGTGCCCGAAAACAGTTTCCAAGTTTGCACACATTGTGGTGAATGAAGTGCTTTAGGCACTTGCATTTTCAGGGTTTAATAGTCAATAGGCACAGCCCTAAAAGTCAACGCACACCTTAAAATTTCCATTTTCGGTGCTATTGCTGTGTTCTTAAAATTATTGCTTTGTTACACTATTAAAAGTTGCCAACATGGCTTATTGTGTGATGACTTACATTTAAAATAAAAAAAGGTTTGGTCCTGGCTGGTGGGGTCAGTTGGTTGGAGTATTGTCCTGTACATGGACATGTCACAGGTTCAGTTCCTGGTCAGGGCACGTACTTAGGTTATAGGTTTGGTCCCTGTTCAGGGTATGTACGGGAGGCAACCAATCAATGTTTCTCTCTCACTTCAATGTTTCTCCTCCTCTCTGAATCTGTCTCTATTTTTCTTATTAGTTCAGTTTATGTATTAGATTCCACATATGAGTGAAATCATATGGTACTTGTCTTTCATTGGCTGGTTTATTTCACTTAGCATAATAGTGTCCAGTTCCATCCATGCTGTTGCAAAGGGTAGGGATTCCTTTTTTCTGCCACCTAGTATTCCACTGTGTAGATGTACCAATTTTTTTTGTTGTTGTTGTTTGTTTTGTTTTGTTTTGTTATCCACTCATGCACTGATGGACACTTGGGCTGCTTCCATATGTTGGTGATTATAAATAATTCTGCAGTGAATACGGGGTACACACATTTTTTTAAATTAGTTTTAGGGTTTCTTCAGATAAGTTCCCAGAAGTGGAATTGCTGGGTCATATGGTAGTTCCATTTTTAATTTGTTGAAGTATCTCCATACTACTTTCCACAGTGGCTGTACCTATCTGCATTCCTACCAGGAGTGCAAAATTGTTCCCCTTTCTCCACGTCCTCACCAGCGCTTGTTGTTTGTTGATTTATAGATGACAGCCATTCTGACAGCCATGAGGTGATATCTCATTGTGATTTTAATTTGCATCTCTGATGATTAGTAATGTTAAGCACCTTTTCATATGTCTATTGGCCCTCTGTATCTTTGGAGAAGTGTCTATTCAAGACCTTTGCCCATTTTTTTCAATTGGATTGTTTGGGATTTTTTGTTAGGTATTTGACAGGGAAGGCAAAAACATGGGCTAAAGATAGTTCATTCAATGAATGGTGTAGGAAAAACTGGACAGGTACACACAGAAAGATGAAACTAGACCACCTTCTTATGCCACACACAAGAAAAAATTCAAAATACATTAAAGATTTAAATGTTGGACTCAAAACCAAAAAAACATAAAAGAAAGCATAGGCACTAATATTTTGATATTGCTCATAGCATTATTTTTTTCAGATATATCTCCTCAGGAAAGGGAAACACAAGAAAAAATAAACAGATAGGACTATAACAACTAAAAAGTGTTTGCACAGCAAAGTAAGCCATCAACAAAATGAAAAGACAACCCACTGAATGGAAGAACATGTTCACTGGTACATCTGATAAGGGGTTAATATCCAAAATTTATCAAAATTTATAAAACACAAAAGTTTAATTTAAAGGAATTTTAATATTTATTGCCTTTGTGATATATTAACTAAAAACAAAAATCAAACTTTGTGCCCTTTTGCACCTTGCAGCCTCTGACAGCTCACTCATCAATGACAGGTGCAGAAACAAGAGCTCATCACATCAGGGTGGCGTGCCACCTCCTTATAATAGTTCTACTACAGTTTACTACGGCTTTAAGATCTTGCCGATTGCCCTTGTGTTGCAAAACCTTAAACTTGATGGTTTCCATTAACTCACACCTGAGGCACTGGGAGAAGATATACCCCCAAATGATATGCAAATGTAATAACACTAGTATTCAAATGACTATTCCACTTTTGCAATTGATAAATCCTTAATCTCTCTCTCCTCCCCAAAGCAGTTAACCTGAGGCCAATTAGGGATAAATATAATACAATTTTCTGTGATGTGGTTACCTTTCCAAGATGAGAAACAACTATATTTGGAGAAGAGTTCAATACATGTGACCCCAATATTCAAATAAAGGGTTTTTTTTTAATTTCTCCATTAGGTTATAAAGTGATGAAATTTTTTAAAAAATTAAATAAAAAGTTAAATGCCAAGCAGTGAACTGAAATAGATGAAATGAAATCCCTAATGCTCTTAATCATTTTAAAAGTGAATGTAAAAACTACCTGTCATCTCAAATACTTTTCTAAAATAGAGTCTATGTTGTGCTTGCTTATATTTTGGGTTCTAAAATCTTATAGAAACAAATATAAATTGGTCATAGACCAACCTGAAATTTGCTCTGAAATATGAATTACTATTTTTTGCTTCTCAGCTCTGCTTTATTATTCTATTTATCCATCTAGTATCCCAGATTTTACGTATTAAAATTTATTAGCAAATTGAGAATACTTCTTTGTGTATGATATAATGTTCATGATTTGTACTTGCTTTTACAATTGAATAATCCAATGGTTTATATATATACACACACATGCCGCTTCTGTTATATGCACACACAGGATTTTTGCATTTTATTTTCTTCTCTAGAGGTAAAAGGTAAAAAGAAAGAATGATTATAATGAAACAGTTTATGTTAAATGGGATGCTCCTTTAATTGCTAATGAAATACAATACAAATTCATATTTAAAAGACCCAGATGGTAAATAATAATACTAAATGAACATTGAAAGACACTAGTGTACCCTTGTCTCATTTTTAGTTCCAGTCCAACACGAACCATTTCAATTTCTTTAAAGAGTTTTATTACAGGACATTAGGGTTCAGGACACTTCAGAGCACCTAATACTTCTAATCAGATTTTTGGTAACTGATTTTAAAGAGTTCCTTGAGTATTTTTCTCATACTGGCTTTCAGGCAAAAGTATTACTTAGTGATTGTTTAAGATATGTTAATTTGATTAAACAGTTTATCCTTAAAAACCTGGGAAATCAATCCATGGATAGCTTCTAATGTATTTTTACTGTTGTCTCTGGTAGCTCTAGCAAGTTTGTCTTCTAACTTTTGGTCATGCGTTTCTAAACCCAACATGAAACTCCCTTGTCCCAGCTGGGCTTCTCTGACTGTTCCAATTTTCAGAAAAATTGAAGACATAAGTTGTGGTACTTACGGTCTGCGTTAGTAAGCAAGCTAGAGGAACCAAGTTTATTCCACCCAATAGTTATTCCACAAAAGCTCAAGAAATTTGCGATCCAAAGAAGACTCAAAATATGAAACATCTAAGACATAGTATTGTTTGCATTGTAACATAGACTTCTATTTTATTAAGTGGGAAAGTCTAGTAATCAGAAGGTCCTGCAGTGTGATGTTTGTAGCCGTTTGTCCTGAAGGTGCCAAGATTCACTTTCCCTGTTAATACTGTTCTTGGTGGGTCAATGTCCACTGCTAAGAACAGCTCCTGGAACTGCTGATTGAACACTGGAGTAGTAACACCAATTCCAGAAAGCCAGCAGCCATAGCCAGGGAGGCAGCTGTGATACCAGCCAATTGCATTTTCAAGGTGGCCAGTTAAGCATTTTCTGTACACGCGGCCATGTGCTCATACGCATCAGCCTGAGCCTTTACTCAGGTGCTTGCCATCTACAGGCAAAGCAACTGTCTGTAATGATCATTGTTTCACCATCCACTTTTCCCAGCATCAAGCCATCACTTCCAAGTTGCCTCCTGATCTGGTATGCACCAGCATTTTCAGTAGAGTCAAAGCTGAGATTGTGCAGAACTTAAAACGATGTTGGTCCTTAGTCCAGGGCTTCGCCACCAGGATTTCTTGCTGCTGTTTCTTGTTGTATTTGTAGTCTTCATCAATACTCTGGGCTTCCTGCATGTTGTTGGCCAATTCCAAGGTCATCTAGGCCATACTACTCCCAGAAGTCTCCATCACCTCCCTTCTTCAGGAACTGGAGAAGCTGTCACCTACACAATCAAGATGCTACTTTGTCTCACTGAGTTTCCAGGTGTGGGCTTTAGACCCTGGGCACAACAGATGCAAACTCATGCTAGCCTTTTAAGATAGCCATGACACTTGTCAACTCAATTTTAATGATTACGTTGGTTACTGTTATAATCCTCAATAATATCTATTATTAAAACTACCTCAACTTCTTGATTTTTAATGTCAAACAGTATCAATTTGTTATGGAGCACACAGTGAGATTCGGCCATCTGTTACTGAACAGTAGCATAAAACAAAAGTTAGTGGAGGAGGAAAAAAGGTCTTTATTAAAACGTCGCCCAGTTTGGAAGAGCAGGAAGCTCCCTGACTCCAGGTCAATCTCTTCTGCAAAACACAGAAAGAGCACAGCCGCCAGCAGAACCAGAGCAGTGTCCAGAAATCCCGCTCCATCCTTATCTGTTCTTCTAGAGCCCCAGGCTGCTGTGTGAATGGCTCTCCGGCTTCAGGCTCCCTTCCTAGAGTGAGGGCTTGTGGGGCCTGTGCTGCCATTGGCTCCCTGCGGCTTCTTATGTTGGGGCTCAGGGCTGCTGCCGACCACCACAGCGGGTCGCGCAGGGGCACCCTCTGTGCTGCCCAGCACCTGAGGCTGCTCGAGCTCCCAGGGCCAGCGAGCACTCCATCCTTGTGTCTGTGTGCTGATCTCAGAGGCAGGCAGAGTCAGGCGTGGTCTGGGACTTTCCACGCAGCGCGGAGCTGCTGCGTCCCACGGGCCACTGCCAGGGCACGTGTTCCCGGGGTGGGCTCAGCACACGGGACTCAGCTTTTTGTGAGCCCTCCCCCGACTAGGCGAGTGAGGGGCCATCGAAGGTCCAAGACTCTGCCTGTCCTCCCTTTAAATCTTTGGCCCCCAAATTCCTTGTACTCCGGAAGCAAATGGGAGGACTTTTTCCCTCTGCCAAACATCTCACTAGCCTGGTGCGTGCTCCATTCAAGAACCTTCTCCTGCTGCTGTGTTAACCTCCACAGTACGCGTGTCCCTGTGTCCTCTCCGACCCAGACAGACTCTGTGAAAGTCACACTGCTGGGCTGCAGCGGCAACGTGGCGGTGGTAGGCTGGTCTGTTTTCCCTTACCCGCGGGCATGGAAATCTGTCGCTGGCGGTGCTGCGGTTCGGCCCTGCTGCCTCTGCTGGTTTTTTTCTAACCCCTCCCTTCTCCGGAGATGACAGGCTCTCCAGGGCTGCCTCGGTCCCTCTCCTTTCCCCAGAGATCTCACCAGACCTGCCTGTAACAAATGTACTAGCCACTTTTAACTTAAAGAACTAAGTTCGTATTCTCTGACTAACCTTTTCCCTCTTGGGAGTTTTATGAATAGGTATTTCTTTGTTTATCTTTACCATTTTAAGTAACACACATAAACCTCCACTTACTGTTCTATCATCTTGGGACACTGTCCCTTACTCCACATTAGGTGAGAGAGGAAGTAAATGCCTTTACGTGTTCTGCCCTCCCCCCACCATCCACCATCCATCACCACCGCCGTGCATCTGCACTGACAAGGTTTGCGCGAAACAGTCCTGTTCTGTTTCAGAAAAAACTGGTTTGTTTTATCGTTGTCTCTACCAAATTAGGCTATATTCGGCGTTTGGGGTGTTGGTTAACCGCATCTTAAATCTCTGTACAATGCATCAACTTTAACAACAACAACAAAATACCGGAATCAAAAACAAACAAACAAAAAGCACTAACCATAAACTCAAAACCACAAAAGAATCTCAATTAAAATTCAGAATCTCCTGACATAGATAATCAAACTGCAACATGAAATAAAAGCTTATATAAAAGAAAGGAAAACAAAGCCTAAACATTTCTATTCATTAGCAAATTCTAAAGAGAACAATGTGAGTTAGAAATGAGGGAGCAGAAATAAAACTGTTTAATGATGATCCTTTGTTCACCATTGCTTATGCAGAGAGGCAGAAGCTGAGTTCACTTCACATATTGCACTTTAAATGACGTTAGAATATCACCGTATCCTGAAAAAGTAAATGCCCAAGTCTTGCAGGAGGGGCAGAATGACAAATGGCTGAGCCCCTCTTCCTCCCTTTCGTAGGATTTAGAAAATGTGAAAACATGTGAAATAAACTTCACAGAGCTTTCATGCAATTATAATCTAATCCCTGTCTGTGCTTTTTGGCTGGGCAGTGACAGGCAGCCTGGGCCCCAATCTCGGTTGCCCTCCAATTTCCAAAGAACCATCCAAATGCTAAATTTTTAAAAATGTCTGAAAAGTAGCATTCCAATATGAGCATACTAAAACAGCACAGTCATTAAAGGCTATTTTATACTTAACCTCTCTTAGGAAATGGGACACTCTGAGAACACATTGTCGGCGAAACCCAAAGTCTGCAGAGGCCTTCCGGCTACAAGGAGACCTGGAAGCCCAGGGAGGCTGTAAGAGTTCCCAAATGGCATGCTAGTCAGGGCACTGGGAGGAATGCCTGCCCTGGAATCCTTGGCAGTATAGGGATTTTTATAATAACAAAAGACTGAAAGCCCATGGAATACCCTATGGGAGCAAAAGGCTTAAAGAAACCACAGTATTTCCGTATCACAGAAACATGCCCATATTAAAATAGTGTAGGTCAAAGATGGGCAATTATCACCCACAGGTCAATTGTGGCATACTTCCTGCTTTTGTAAATAAAGTTGCATTGTAACACAGCCACTCCCGTTTGTCTACCTGACTCCTTTCAGCTACGGTGGCAAAGTTGGATCATTGTGACAGATGTCATTTGGTCATCAAAGTCTAAACTATTTTATCTTGCCCTTCACAGAAAAAGTTTCTTACTCCTGGTAAAAGCAGAGGTATGTGTATTGATGAGGAGGAACAGAATTACCACCCCAATATATGCATTTTTGGAAGAATGATTATTTTAGGCTGGCTATTTTTAATAAACACAGGACTCAGGAGGATCCTTTAAACTCCCGCCTAAGAGCCTAAAAGAATCTAGATAGAGGATCTGCTCTAAGAAGGGAAATAGCATCACAGGTGACTACAGTTTAATTTGCACTAGTGTGTGATAGGGAGGAACCTAACAAGCCTCTTTGATCAAAGTCTCCGCTGTGTCCGACCCATTGTTAAAGATGGCTCAGCAAACACTATTTACCAAATATTTGATCCATGTGAGTTGCCTTCCTGCTTTTTGAAGTCCCAAACCACTAAGCCCCTTTCTCCTTATCACAAGGTGGTATACAAGCCTCAACTGCCTGATTTGTCCTGGGGTCCTGTAGTCTTTAGCAAAACATTGTATGTACACACACAATTAAAAGTGGTTATTTTCTCCTGTTAACCTGTGTCTTGTCAATTTGATTATTCCAAGAGAATTAGGAGAGAAGAGGG